>NC_056735.1:1372611291-1372761291 GCF_019279795.1 Protopterus annectens | reverse complement strand
TGGTGCAGTAGAGAGGCTAAAGCAGAGAACTGAAAATAAGAGGAAGATACAGAGGAAACATAAACATTTCCTGAAGAGAGGGTGAATAGGGATATAAAGGTAAGCAACTTTCAGATCCAAGGACACCAGGAAGGCCTGGGGTAATAAAAGAGGAAACAGTTTGAAGACTAAGCATCCAAAGAGAAGGGATCTTGAAAAAGGTGTTGAGCTGGGAGAGATCCAAAATAAGCCTCCAAGTGCCCTCCTTTTGAGGAACCAGAAACATCCTAGAACAAAAACCCCATCCCACTTGGGAAGGGGGGACAAGTTGAATTGTCCCTTGGTTCAACAGGGACTATAAAACCTCAGGGAAATGAGAAACTTGCTCTAGAAGAGGTTGACAAATCCCTAAAAAAGGGGAAGACACTTCCATACCATGAAGTAACCTCAACAGATGATAGAAGGAACCCATAAGTCTGAAGTGACGAGATGCCAATATGGAAGACAAAGGAAGAGCTGAAGGGACAAAGAAACCCGGTCTAAAGGCGGGGGGCAAATTGTCAAAGAGAAGCAGGCTTATCAGATAAGGTAGGCTTCTCGACTACAGAAATCTGAGAAGCCTTAGTGTGGGGTGGGTGCCTCCAACCCTTCTGGCCCTTAGAGATCTGGCAGGTTTTCCAGTGAACAAAATCAGATCTAGAAGGATAATTATTCTGGAACTTAGGGCTAGGAGAGACAAAACTATGTTTAAGGCCTTGCAAGGCTTTGCCCTTCTCTTCAAGAGACTTAAACAAGTCAGCAGCAGCAGACACAAAAAATGAGTATTATCCAAAGCAGCATCCAACAACTTGGCCTTAATGTCCTCAGGAAGAGACTGGAGTTGAAGCCAAGAATAATGCTGCATAATGGACCCAAAAGCTGCAGCCCTAGAAGAGGTGTCAGCAGCATCATAGTTACACCTAGTGGAGTAACTAGCCACTTAAGAAGCAGAGCCCAAAAAAAGATAAGGCAGAGGATTTGCCATCAGAATCAGGGATGTCAGAGATAGCCTGAGTCATTATGGCCAGAGTATACCTAGTATGTGGGTCTGAGAATTAATAGCCCTAAAGGCCAAAGTAGAAGCAGTGTAAACTTTCTTATCAATCCTCTCCATTGTTCTGTTGTACTTATCCAAAGACAAAAGTTTAAAAGAGGGCAAAAGTTTAGAAGTCTTGTCAGAAGAAACTGGCACCACAGTAGGATTAGCAGAAGGACATTTAACTCAATACATCCGAGTGATGCCTCCAGGTACCTCTGCAGTTAACTCCTTCTGATGCCTCTAGGTGTCAAATATTGATTTTTCAAATTTGCATCAATAATTTCAAAACCGTGCTATGTACAAGGTTTTAAAAGATTTCATCTCAAAACTTACACAATGACAAACTCAATTGCATTAACATTTGAACTCTGTCTACTGCAAGTAAATAAATATTAACTGTATAATTTATATAGATATAATTTTCACATTTTTCTAAATATCTCAACATTGAAGTAACACAGACAGAACTCCTTAGCCTTATATGAACCTTCTCAGTTAGATGAATAAAATGCTGCTGACAGTATGTGTGTAACTTGAGTGGTTGCTGAAATATTGTAAGTAGGGTTACCACCCATCCCGTTTACAGCGAGACACTCACGGGTTGAGCTACCTCATCCCACTGCCAGCTCTGTAAAGCAGTGGGACTTTAAAAGTCCCGCTTTTCAATCATGCCAAATCACCATGGAAAAGCCACAAATACTTTCGTTTTTTCACGGCAATTCAGTTACATCCCCAACAGTTACCAATCCGGACCTGCAGGCAGAGCTATTCCCTGTTAGGTCCAGAGCTGTAAATCATGTGCAGCAATTGGCTGCAACTCGTTAAGGGGGCAGAGACTGATTATTAAAGTGAACAGTTGTTTTTACCTACGCTACGGACAAGGCAGGGTAAAATAATGTGGAACGAATGCTGGAATGTAGAAATAAAACTTCTATGTCTAATTTAGCTGGTTTTAAACAGCTGCCTTGGATCTAAGCCACGAGGAAAGAGAAGTTTAATTTGTAGTTTGTTTCCTTTCCTGGTTCCCGCTGGTATAAAGAATGTGCTAGGGCTTCCAACTTGTAATATTTACAGGGATATGTAGAATTTGTTGGGGCTCCCTATGTTTAATATTCAAAGCTTAAAACACCTATGGCATTTCAATCTGTTCAGCAAAGCAGTTTTGTTACAAGCAGATAAGGAAAGGGCATTGCAGTTTGATTACCTGTTGAAATCTTAAGTACTGTGATGAAAAACTCACGAATACCCATAGAAATATTTAGTTTTGGTATAAAAGACTGTCTAAAACACCAGTTATTTTAGTTCACGTTACTATGAATAACTTTGGACACCGATGACATAATCTTCCAACAGTCAGGTTTTCTGCATTGTTTTGAATAGTTGAGTTTCTGACAGTATTCCATAATGGCTTTCAGTAATAATTCTTCAAGTAATAATTTCCAACATCCATTATCTTTAAAGTTACAATCTATATATGTTTGCACTCTGATCTGTGTTGACATGAGATGGCGTTTTTATTACCTGCTCAGGTTATTTATTTGCTGTTAAGATTACAGAGGAGAATGAGTAGAGGATATGCTTTCCTGTAGGAAAAGCACTATTTACAGTTCCTTTACAAAAATATATATTTAGTAATTTATGTCAGAAAAAATTAAGTACAGCATCAGTGTATTCAGTAGAGGGAATTGGTGAACAACAGCTACACTGAACTGAAGGGAAAAAAAAAACAGGTGGCATCCTTTAGTGTCTCTGATTTATTTCTGGATTTATCCCTGATGCAGTTGAGACGTAATACCTCTAGCAATATGCTGCTGTTGGTTTGGAACTGTTTGTGGCTTACCCCCCACCCCCACCCAGTGGAAGCTTCCCAAATTCTTAATTTTTATTTTATTTACTTATTTGTTATCTGGATAGGTAGGTTGGTTTAAAGACTATCTTAAGATACCTGTTGAACCGCAGGTGAATTATACAGTGAAATTAAGTACACTTTAATCAGTTAAACAAATCAGTCAAGTGTGTCTGTGTTCTGGACATTATTTGTATTTGCATTTAGACCTGGTTACTTCCACAAGGCCAATGGCCTCTCTTCAGGGGAGACCCAAGGTGGTATTTATACTGAATAGGGGAAATGTCTCTACTCTTTTCGATAGGTGCATTAGATCTTTTACATCAGCTAAGCTACCACCATCTCAAGCAGATGGGGCATAGGCTTAACCCTACCTCTGAAATGTACATCATTATGAGAAACATTCCTCACAAAATTCTGTACTAAAAAGGGTCTGTTGGACATTCATTAAGAACTTCTTTAAATGATACAAAAAAAATGATAAGCTTAAATTAACACATTTTAAGCATCCTTTGATCTTCCAAGTTGAAGTTGTTAGTAAGCAGTTAGTTATCCACATTTTGTTCATTTGTTCCACATTATGAGGTGGTGGTACACATTTTGGAGATGGATGGTTGAGAGCTATGGGTGTAATGGTTCAGTCAAAGGATGCATAGCCGGTTTTAGTCACCAGTGACCCCTGCATCTGCTGGGGTGCCCTATCCACAACAAGTTATATTTTTTATATTTTGTTGCGCGTTTGTCTACCCAACAAAGTAGCAATCTTGTGCACTTAAACCAGGTAGGTAGTAACTTTAAGGATGAAAATTCCCGAGGATTGGTACCATGTCTCCTTTAAAATTCAAATATATCGTTGGTTGTAGTTTCAGTGTGGTGTTAAGTTTTACCACTGACATAATGCTCTTGACTTGGTTAGATCCTGCCAGCAGGCATTCTGAACACTAATGCTAACACCAAAGCTGGGATTAGTCACCTGAAATGCCCACAGCTGTGGGGTTTCCCTATTTATCTTTGACTGCGTGGGGGGGGGGCACACAAGCGGCTGTTGGCTACTTGAAAATAAGGAGGGGGGAATATCATTTGTTCTCTGATTGCACATTTTATCCTAGACAGAGTTGTGATAAAACTTCTTTAGGATAAATCTGGTAATCATTGAATGTACATTTGTGAGGTAAGCACTAGAGGTCAGTAGCCTAGAATGGCCAGCCCCTGTGCTTATCTGGGATTTTAAGAATAACTGATGCTCTTGATCTTCAGGATAGTTTTTCTCTTTCTGAGGTTTTGGCAGAACATCAGATACAACTCAAAACTTCAGAGCAAAACAAAAACTAATGGTATAATAGAGGTAGAATCAGGTGCTCTTAACATTTTAAGTGAATTAGAATAATGATAAAAATAAGAGGTAACACACCC
Source organism: Protopterus annectens (assembly GCF_019279795.1). NCBI lineage: Eukaryota > Metazoa > Chordata > Ceratodontiformes > Protopteridae > Protopterus > Protopterus annectens. The sequence goes on along the minus strand of NC_056735.1, from coordinate 1,372,756,975 downwards.
GCATGAGTAAATGCCTCTCCACTAACTAAAACGATGTAAGTAATAAATCCAATAATCAGATATAGGAAGAGGGAACCACAAGGAGTTGAATAATCCAGTCTTTCAAGTAAAACAAACAGTCTTTTAATTTAATGCACAAAGGTGAGCGCTTTCACAAACCGCTTCATCAGACCATAAAAGTTTCTAACTGCAAAAACACTTCCTTATATATTCATCACATGATACAAATGTAATTATTCAATTAAAAATTAAAAATATATAATGTATTGTATGCAGCTATCTAAATTTCATTAAAATCATGTTAACTACTAATATGTATCTACTTATATTAGCAACATCAAATACCTAAATATGTGTGTGTATATATATATATATATATATATATATATATATATATATTTATATATATTCTAAAATAATCTAGTATAAAAATATATAAAAGCATTCTGTAGCAACAATTGTATTGTTACATTTTATCCCTTTACATATACTTACACTAATAACATTTATATCATTTTTATTAGGGCATATTTTTTATTTTTATTTGTAAACATATTTTTGCCATCAAGTGTTATTTACCTTTAACATCAGCAGCAGACATTTAGTTATGTTGTATCTTATATGTATAGTATGAATTGTTGCTACAGAATGCTTAGAGAATATAAGGATTATATATGGATTATTCAACGCCTTGTGGTTGCCTCTTCCTATATCTGATTATTGGATTTATTACTTACATTGAATTAGAATAATATTTAATATAACATGCTTTGCATCAACATATATTTCTTGGACAATTAGTAATATGAATCTCTTAACAGTATTGCAATACTGAATGATTTACTACCGAATCAAATTTTTTAAGCGGGATGGGGTAAAAATATGTCAAAAAATTGAGGCCAAAATGACTGGGATGCATTACTTGTGATGACTGCTGAACAACAGTCAGCTAAGTCACATAATGTATTGTCATTTGCTGAAATCAGTAAAAGAACAGTATTACTATAGCATGTGTGTGTGTGATTGCATGAGGGGTGTAAGGGTAACAAGCTGACTTTATTTTTGGGATAGGAAGTTAAAATAATTAATCAGCTCTGCCATTATGCTTATATGAGGAGATGTGGTTGCTATGTACTATGTATGACTAGCAAGTTGGCAATAATTTATTTCACTTAAAATTACAAGCATGAACCTTGCACATGATAGGTGGCTACCTCTGGTGGCTTGTCAGGAAGAGGGTGTGTGTGAAAGTAACTTTTCATTGCCACACTGGCACAGGGAGTAGCACCACCATTTCAAAGTGCCTTGCTCTAGCTGAATTCTTGTCTGTAGCTTTTCCATATGGAGTCTGCATGTCCTTCCTGTGTCTGTGTGTATCTATCCATGTGCTCTGATTTCATCCAGCACCTCAAAAACATGCAGTAAGTGAATTTGCATTTTTCCAGTTTCCCTGAAAGTGAAAGTGCCATGTGTGTGTGTGTGTGTGTGTGTGTGTGTGTGTGTGTGTGTGTGAAAAGTCATCGATTTTTTTTGTGCACCCACAATAATGCTGGGCACATGCATAACTCTTCTGGTAGAAAAAAATGCAATTAACAAGTAATTATCTTTCAAAACTAAGGCATAAAATATATCATAAATAGAACATTCAGACCTTTAGAGCTCCTAGGGATCTGTTGGCCCCCACACTCCAGAGTGAGTAAATGAATTTTAGTATGTACTTAATAATGGCTTCTGCCCTTACCTGCATCCAGCCTCACTCAGAAGCATGTACAAAAGGTTGCTATAGCTTGTATTCCATACTGGGGATGGGGTGGTCATTACTACTTTAATTTGTCTCCTAATCAAGCCTTACAGGTGTGCACAGGAGTTCATTATAGCTTGTGCTGGGGCTGGTGACAGTGCAGTCACTGCTTTTCACTTTTCTTACAGACCTCAGAGGTGAGCAAAGAAGGTTACTATTAGCTTATGTTGGGGAATGTACTGTGTAGGAACAAAAAGTTGGAATACATTATTGTCATCATTATTTTCCACTTTCTTCACAATTATGCATCAGGCATGTGTACAAGAAGCTGCCTCTGGGGTACTGAGTATGAGGACTGAGGAAACGTGCTGTGTGTGTGTGTGTGTGTGTGTGTGTGTGTGTGTGTGTGTGTGTGTGTGTGTGTGTGTGTGTGTGTGTGTATGTACAACCATCCACAACCCATTTTTGCACATGGGGTCGTGGTGTTACTTCGACAGTGACAATTATCTAGAGCCAAGGTTTATACTGCTGAGTGACTATCCCTGCCACAGTTGTTCTTCCATACCACAGACACACAGTTATGGCCAAATTAGTGTTCAGTCCACCCACTGCATGTCTCTGGAATGTGGGAGGAAGCTGGAGCACCTGGAGGAAACCCATGTAAACACATAGGAAGTACATGAAGACTCCACACATTAGGCACGCCAACCAAGAATCAAACCAGAGGACCTCTTGCTGTGAGGATAGAATGCTATTCACTGCCCCAGTGCATATATGTATATATAAAACAGCAGTCAGTAGAAATACATGACTGTGGTTAAAGGAACCTCCACTTCCATCCCAGTCTAACACCATAGGATTGCAGAGACAGTGAGTAACTGCATCTCCTTCAACACTGCTATGGTGATGCCATTGTGGGGGTGTGGCCAGTGGCAAACTGGCCACACCCCCATGCCTCAGTTTGGCCCACTTAAAAGGTGGTAACCCTAATTGTAAGAAGTTTATAAATTATTACAAATGTAATAGTTACTGTGTTTACTGTGACTTATAAACTTCAGTTTAAGACCTAGAACCTAAAGAATACTACCACTATAAAACTAGCTTGTGCTGAACAGTTTGCCATTTATACTTCTTTTATAACCCCTATTGTTCCAGAGATATGAACATTTTTTTGAAATGTGAGGACATAATTTGATTCTGTCAAAAGGCTTAGACTCCGCCCATTGGAAGTTACAGTGCAAACTTCCTGAGCTCAATTGGAGTGAATGAGTTAAATAAAGAGAGACAATCCTCAGGAACCATACAGAACCTATCAGGTTTCTTAGGAGCAGGAGGTTGAGACTCAGGAAACTTGGAAGCAGCAATGAAAGTATCCAACAAGGCAGCCAACACAGGGGGAACTGCCGAAGGTTTAGAAGTATCCACCTGAAGCAACCCATGATACCTTCTCTGAATATCTGACACTTGAGAAGAATCACACTTAAAAGAATTCCATCATACTAGCAATTGTGGCCCCAAAGGACAATTCCTCAAAAGGAGACTCAAGGTTAAAAGAGTGCTTGTCATCAGAACTGTAAGCCAAAGGTGAAGGCATCTGTAAAGAGTAGGACAAAGACCCGTCACCAGACAGGGAATCCTCATCTGAAGAATCTGGTTTCCCTAAACCATTTAGAAGGGGTTGAGTTCCAAGGAGAAGCATGGACTGAAACCCCTTGAGGAGGCTTCAGGTCTCTTAAGGCAAAGAACAAGCCCTGAGTGAACTCCTGCCATTACCTTTGAGGGTTCGTACAAGAAACTGAAACATGCTTCAGCTTTTGTCTTTTTTAGAGGGTATATCGGCCCTAACAAATACTGAAGGTTCTGACCCATGTTGAGGTTCAAGAAGGGAAGCTAAGTCTGGAGTAGATACCAGCAAAGCCTCAGAGGATGCGCAAAAAGACGGATCCAGGCCAGCCTCAGGTGGGGTCTTGGCAGAGGAATCCAGTGTAAATGCCAAATGACCTGCAGAGCTATCACCTGCTTCTAGAGGGACATCTGGTAGATTCTGAACAGCTAAAGAATCTGACCAAGATTTCTTGGCCTTTTTTTTTACCTAGCGGGAGTATCTCATGGTTAAAGGATTCCATCACTGTGCCCTGGACCAACTGTCTAATCCATTGGTTTTCCAGATAAAAGGCCAGAGAAGACAAATGGCTTCTGAGTGTCTTAGGCACAAATGCCTTACAGATACTACAAGAGGTATGGTTGTGGGAAACACCCAGACAAAAAAGATACTGTTCATGATGATCCTTCTGGGGAATCTGCCTTCCACACTGACATTTTTCCCTCTTGGATGACATGAACTTCTAGGTAGTGAGAAAATACAAGATCAAGTAAATAAAAAAAATAAATAAATAACCCCAATGGGGCACTTATCTGGTGTTGAAAAATACAGTACAGCAACAACAACTTCAAACCAACTGGCAACAATGGCGTTCAAGCTGGCGGCAAAATAAGTTCTGGGTAGTTGCATCCGTATGTCCCTTGTATGCCCTAAATTCTGTGTGGGGATCATAAATGTGATGTACAATGTAAACAAGATCTTTTAATCTAATGTACCCTGGCTGAGCAATGGGCTGCCCAGGATGGAACATCCCTTATATTTAGGAATACTGCAACAGTGATATAGAATGACATCTGTCTACTGCATTCTGACATGTCAAAGCTAGTAGCTGAATTAGTTTTATTTATTTTAATGACTTACACTGCATTTTTTCCCTGTACTTCAGATGAAATGTTGAATCAAGGCCCCATCTGCCTAAGTCAGTGGTACCTTAGGTAGATGTAAAAGATCCCACGGCACTTATCAAAAAAGTAAAGGGGAAGTTCCTTAGTGCCCTGGTCAAATTTCCCTTAATCAATATGGATACCACCTTGGATTTCCTATGAAAAGAGGCCATTCGAATAGTGGTCAACAAAGTATAGATAAATAAATAGTTAACATAAACATGAATCTACAACTGAAGTTGCCAGCAGTTTTAAATGTTGAGTCAAGAGCTATAGAGACTTTTCCAATGTAGCCATGGTCTTCTGGGTCCACATTTCTGCTCTATCTGTCACTGACTGTGACAAGCTGGTTGAGGCCATTGTTTGGCCTTGGGATAGGTGATCTGGTGTTTTCTCTTTCTCTCAATGCTTCTCTTACTAGGTGCAGGGACTCTCTTTTATTTGCGATGCCCTTTTCACCTCAGCTGACATCAGCTGTGCTGATTGATGCTGTTGCTGCAGGTTTTGCCACCTGGCATCATCCCACAGTTAACTGCACCAATCCCTGAGGCTCGGACTTCAGAACTGGGCCATGTCTCACCACCTTCATTATTAATAACAGCAGCCACAGCACAGGCCCCCATGTCCTTGGTTTCAGCCTTGCATTTGACAGGCACTGGCTTTCTGGTGTTAGTAATAAGTTTTCTGTATCTGTGGTTTAATTGTTGACCCCTATAAAACCTAAAATGTGTTTATGGAGGATAGGACTGACTAAGTTAACCATAGCCCTGACTTTTCCCTCTCATTCATTACCACTTTTAGTAGTGATGCATATTTTATTAAGAAATTGGAATTTAATTATTGCGGATCAGAATGTGTGGAAAAGATTGCCGCTCACTCCCAATATTGTATTTAGGAGGGGCAGCAATTTGAAGCATTTCTTAGGTAGCAATATGTTACAAACCCTGAAAAATTATGTTTAAATGTGAAGCCTGCAATTTTTTCAGATTCATAGATACTGGTTCCTTGTGACAAGTTAATAATACAAATATTGTTTGTAAGGGGAGGTATAACTGCAGTTCTAAGGGGTGCGTGTGCTTAGCTAAGTGTAATTCCTGCTTAGGTTTCTATATAGGTAAGATGGATAGGAAACTTAAGTAAAGCTATATCAACATCAATATGCTATTAGGAACAGGAAAGCTGAGAATGCCTTAGCTAAGCATATACTTAATAACTGGCCATTTATTCTCCTTTAGGATTATTGACCAGATTTGTTCTCATATAAGGGGAGGGCCATTTTATTTATGGCTAGAGCAACGAGAATTATATTGGCAGCTCAGACTAGATGCCTTCAAATACCCAGGGTTAAATGATACATGCTTGCATTCTAAAATTAAGAAATTTGATGAGATAGTATTTTTATTTTAGAATGTTATTTTTACCTTTAGAATGTATTTTTTGTATAAATTAATGTAGTTTAGGGATATACAATTCCTTGGTAATCTTACATTATATATTATACCTGTATTTACATTTTTATAAGCTGTATTTTAATTATATGTTTTTCATTGTTTTTCAGGTCCCATTGGACCTTTCTAGACATCTGACCATCATGTGCTTATTTTGTTAGCTACTTAAATGTGGTATATTAGTTTTGTGGAACAGTCTGATGACGTGGGTGTATGTGTGCCCACGAAAGTGCTTACTGTCACATTAAATTTTTTTTCGTACCTTCTAGCCTTGGCTATTTTTGTTTTTATGGTAGTTCTACAGTTTGTTTTGTGGTAGCAGTTAATTGTTGACCCCCTCAGTTTCTGGCATCAGGGTCACTAGGTACCATCTAGTGTGACACTCATTGATGCTGCTGTCTTTTCTACTTTGCTGTCAGTTGTGTTTGCACCACGTATTCCTGCCCTGAGTGTGATACTCTCTGACCTGTAATACTCCAGCAGCAGGGCAGAGGGTTCTCAGATCTTTAGACTCGTATCCCTTAGCATTTTCAAAAGGTTCTCTTCCTCATCTGAGTCCAGTGTAATTAAAGTTCTACAAAAGAACAAAAATATTCCCTTAAAGAATCCATCCATCCATCCACAACCCCTTTTTCTCATTTTCCCATTTGCAGTCTGGGTGTCATTTTAACATTGACAATCATCTAGAGCAAAGGTGTACACTGCCAGGTGGCTAGCCCTGCTATGGCTTTTCTTCCATTGTACGCACTCAAACTCACACTTATGGCCAGTTAAGGCAATCCAGTCCACCTACTGCAGGTCTCTTGAGATGTGGGAGGAAACTGGAGTACCCAGAGTAAACCCACGTGAACATAGGGAGGTCATGCAAACTCTAAAGAGAAGGCACCCCAGCCGAGAATCAAATGAGAGAACCTCTTGCTGTGAAATGACAATGCTATCCCTTGCACCACTGTGCCACCCCCTCTTAAAGGCTAGCTTTGTGAAAGGCATAAATAAAGAGGAGAGGGATAATTCTCCAGCCTTCTGCAAAATGACATCAAGCTTGCATCAGCATTGGGTACTATAACCTCACAGTCTGTACTAACTGCAAACCATAGAAGGTTTGTAGGTGATGCCAGCAGGTGTCCTTGGTGGTCCCCTGCCCTCATTTTAGTAAAACAAATCAAGATTGCATAGGTAAACACCAGACAGAGAGACCACAGTACCAGTGAGGGCTAGCTTCATTGTTTGTCCACAGGGAATAGGCTACTTGAATGACAACTCAAATCATGGTACAATTTTGGCAGCAGCAGCAACCATTAGAGAGCTCACATTCCTCTGAGTCCTGCAGCTCATCCTTCATACTGGGAAACCCAAGTAATAAATATGTTTAGGGAGCATATTTATGCATCCAATACATTATCCCTGCTAGTGCCATGCATACTGTGTGCTGGCAAAGGAGACAAGATGGGTCACTAAATGGCAGATTATCTTCCCAAACTACAACTGCTTGGACTATGAGTAACTCCAAAGTGCACATCGTGTACAGTGCTGCTGAGGGAGAGATGAGGTGTAGTTTCTAGCGTAGCATTCACCAGCACTCACAGCTCAGATTACAAATTTCTCAGAGAAAACCAAGTTGATGCTTCTTGCTTCTCCTTTCTCTGAAGCCCAGATTTCAGGCAAGGTGGTTCATCAGCACTTACAGAGCATGTAGAGAAAGTATGATGGTTGTGTGTGTCAGGTTCTACCTCCACAACACACTATCTATGAAATAACAAGTAGCTATTGCCACCTGTGGCTATTACATGGTGTGACATCCCCACTCTGGGCCAGTAATCAAGGAGCCTGAATCCTCACCACTGACACTGTAGAGGGACATTCACTTGGAAAAAAAAATGGATACACACAGTATTTCCAGATGAAGCTTTCTGCATCAAGCACAATTTCCCTTAAAAGCACACAGGGAACACACTCAGTCCAGGGTCTGGGTTTTTCTCTCTCTCTCTCTGTCTCCCTCCAGGTACCCAGTAAGACTCCCCACTGGCACAGTTGCAGGGTTGAGTCCTCAGCCGTGTGTCCAAGCCAAGTCCTCCAGCACCCTCTCCGTGAACCAGTGGTTCATGTCCATGCTCCAAGCAGCTGACACACACACTTTAACATTTGATTTGTATGCGTGCATACACACACACACACACACACACACACACACACACACACACACACACACACACACACACACACACACACACACACATATACACACACACACACACACACACACACACACACACACACACACACACACACACACACACACACACACACACACACACACACACACACCTGGGAAAGGCTGGCACAGATTTACTACTTATGCCCCATTCTGCCCAAACTATAAGGTAGTTACTTTCACCAAGTACTCCAAAGCCAGCTACTCTAAGGCTTTTACAAGGGTACCAAATTATATTGAGTAAAATTAATATTAATATAAATGACAGTGTTTGGCCAATGCAGTAAGGCTTTCAGTAGTGGCCACAGTGTGCGACCAAATAGCTATAGTACTCTCAGCAGTTAAATATTCTGTAAAAGACCAGTCACAATGAAAAGTTTAAATATATTTAATAATAATAAAAGAACATGAAAATATGGAATATCTGTTGACAATAAACAAAACAGTTTCAATCAGGAAATATTAAAATAACACAGATGAATCAATTCATACATATATAGAAAAACAGTACTTAACTAATCCCACTATATTTTCCTTGCTGATCTACAGAATTACTATCCCCTTGTTCACTTAGTAGAGAAAGGAAGGATGAAGTAAGTGAGCGGTCCTTCCTTGTCAGGTTACAAAACCAGACTGCCCTGAGACTTTTCTCTCATCTGGTATTAAGACATCATTTTTGTCCTAGACTACAGAATAACATTACATACATCTGGTCATCTGACTTCTGTTTCCACACTATGCCATCACTAGAAGCTGCCAGAATTTAGCAAGTGTTACAATACATATCTCAAGCTTTGCTAAAGTTCATTGCAGCATCTGGAAGCTGTAAAATAATTTCAACACTTCTGCTCTTCCTACAGAGAATAACAAACCATACTTCTAATAGACATGTGTCTCTGGCTTCATTCAAAACTGTGAGATAACATCTTTATGGCCTAGACTCAGTAATTTAATTTCAGAATATTTTTCAAAGTCAGGTGGACTGAGATTAACCTCTTCTCTTTCAGTTTCCTCTATTAAAACATATACATTTAATCAGTTGCAATTCAGTCAGGACCCACCGTTGGTACATTTTTAACACAAGCAACTTTACGAATACATTTTCAACACAGCACCTGCATGAATCAGTTTGATATAAAAATGACATATAATTATTTACAAAATTCCAGCTAGCTGTGCTGGCATATGTTACACATCCACTGCCCTTTTTCTCCTGGTATAGCTGACAATACTTCACATCATTACGTATCTTCCTCTTTGAAGACTCAAGCTTGTTTCTCGTGTGACCCTGGAGAAACGTTGCTTGAGAAGAATGAGCATGTCTGGGAATACATTAAACCATATCTAAATCAATCTAAAGACCCCACCCCCACCCTATGCCCATACAGCAACTCAAGGGTGAAAAACCTCTGGATTCCTGGGGTATCTCTCTGTATGCAAAGAGCAGATGGGGGAAATATTTGTCCCATTCTCTCTTAAACTGGTCTGCAAATGCCTGTAGCATGGTCTTTAGTGTAGAGTTTAACCTCTCCACAAGACCATTAGTCTGAGGATGGTAGGGGGTGATCTTTAGGTGCTTCATTCTACAGCATTTCCACAGCAAGCCCGCAGGTCTGACATGAAATTGGCACTTCTGTCAGTCAGTATTTCTCTCAGGAAATCTTATCCTGCTGAAAATCTCTAACAAAGCATTTGCCAACTTCTCTGCCTCGATGGAGGACAGAACCACAATCTCGGGGTATCTGGTAGCATAATCTACTGCTACCAGGATATATGTCTTTCCTGTGAAACTTAGAGTACTCAGATGCCCCACAATATCCATAGCTACTCTCTGTACTGGCTCCTCAATCACAGGCAAAGGCATAGAAGCCTTGACCTTGTCTCCTGCCTTGCCTATTTTTTGGCACTGCTCACAGGTCCTGCAGTACCCTGTTACATCCCTTGCAATCCTAGGCCAGTAAAAGTTGTGTGTAATACATCTCTTGGAATGCTTTATGCCCCTATGACCTGCAAAAGGAATATCATGGGGTATGGCTGGAGGTGCCAGATGGTAGGCTCTAGGCACTATCAAGATACAAAACGCCAGAGACAGTTCAAATCAAACAACTAGGCAGGAAACCACTGTATAGAAGAACTCTTTATAAAACCAGCAAAGCTTTCGGATACAATCCTTCATCAATACTAATCATTACAAAAATGCTCATTCCTTAAATACAAGTCCAAACAAGTCACATGACGCAAAAGTTACACAAAAGCAAAACATATGTACACACATACTAGCATAATAAAATATGTAAATATATTTTATTATGCTAGCATGTGTGTACATATGTTTTGCTTTTGTGTAACTTTTGCGTCATGTGATTTCTTGGCTGCAGGTCACATGACTTGTTTGGACTTATATTTAAGGAATGAGTATTTTTGTAATGATTAGTATTGATGAAGGCTCTAGGCACTACCAACTGCTGTATTACCTCACCCTCTAGCCCTCCTCAGGGGTCCACTCTCTATAAAGTGACTCTTTGTTCCAGTATACAGACTCCCCTTTTCCTTGAGGATCAGGTGCCTCCCTAGCTACCTCCCTCAAGCCTCATAGTGTAGGGTCCAAGAACTGAGCCTGTCTCAACTCCATCTTTGTAACTCTTCCCAGCTCCCCTTCTACAGGAAGTCTGGTATCCTCTGACAGTGGTACCTCATTCTCGGCCTGGGTACTACCACTCACCTCTGCCACTGCAGTCTGTCTGTTCAAGGGAATATCAGTACCTACAAGAAGCTGTGGATCACCTTCAGCCTCACTGCTACAGGGTGACTCCCTCCATGAAATAGCCACCTCACCAGCCCAGGCTTCGGGTGTGGGGTCAGTCTGGGTCTCTCCCAGGCTACCAGACCCACATGTCTCTCTCCAAGCTTGAATGAATGTAACTGCATGCACACAAAGTACTGCACTATCAAAATCATTCCCTATCAAGACATCTACAGAGATATCCTCAAACACACCTACTTGCTTGCTTCCTTTTCCACCCTCACAGTCAAGGTGGACCCTAGCCAAAGACATTTGGACTGGGGTCCCTCCTAAACCTCTGACTGGAGTGGACTGCCCAAACAATTACTGCTCCTCTTTAACAATTGCAGGCTACACAATGGTTATGTCAGAGGCTCTGTCACGCACACACAAACATACACACCTACGAAAGGTTGGCACAGATTTACTAGCTATACTCCCTTCTGCCCAGACTATAAGGTAGTTACTGCCACCAGACACTCCAAAGCCTGCTACTCTAAGGCTCTTAAAAGGGTACCCAATTATACTGAGTGAAATTAATATTAATACAAATGATAGTGTGTGGCCAATGCAGTAAGGCTTTCAGGAGTGGCCAGTGTCACCCAATAGATATTGTACTCTCAATGGCTAAAATATTCTGTAAAAGACCAGCTACAATGAAAAGTTGAAATACGTTTAATAATAAATAATAAAAGAACATGAAAATATGGAATATCTATTCGCAATAAAGACCAGAGTTTCAATATCAGGAAATATTAAAATAACACAGATGAATAGATTCACACAGATACAGAAAAACAGTACTCAACCAATCTCACAATCTCACTATATTTTCCTGACTGAGCTAAAGAATTACTATTCCCTGGTTCACTTACTAGAGCAAGTTAGGATGAAGTAATTGAGTGGTCCTTCCTTGTCAGGTTACAAAATATGGTTTTGCAAATGCTGTAGTCCGTAGCATCCATTTCTGTAATTGCAAAATGTAGTTAAACACTTCATTGTGTTAATGGTTGTTCTGGCATATTTCCTACTTCTCAAGACTTCTTTCTCATCTGGTATTAAAACATAATTTTTGTCCTAGATTACAGAATGGCATCACATACATCTGGTCATCTGACTTCTGTTTCCCAGACTCTCCCCATAAACAAATGACATATAATTATTTAGAAAATTCCAGCTAGCTGTGCTGGCATATGTTACACATCTACTGCCCTGTTTTCCTGGCATAGCTGGCAATACCTCACATTGTCACACATGGCATATAGCCAACACCTCAGCATATGACAGCTGGGTTGAAACCTACCCAGTGTAACTTTCAGGCAAGGCTACAGACCCAGAAGAAGGAACCCTCCATACTCCCTAAGTGGTTGCATTCTATTTACTACTGGGCAACAGGAAGAGAGACTTTGCTTTATGGCTAAATTGGAAAAGTCCCTATAGCACTAGGCTCGGAAGTAGTGAGGAGCTGGCTGCCCCTCCATTAGTTAGTGTGGATTGACATCTCCAATTAAATAGCCTCTCTCTCTATACATATATATATATATATATATATATATATATATATATATATATATATATATATATATATGTATTATATTCTGCACCCTCCACCACAGTCTCTCTCCTTTCCACTCTTCATCACTTCCCTACCCTCATGGCACCCACGTCTCTCTATTGCTATTCTACCTGCCACTGTAACCTAAACTGACCTACAATAACTCTGTAAATGGAATTGTATGCACCCTAATATTAGATAAAGTCATACTTTGTTAGACAGACTTCTACTATGTTCTTTTAATGTTTTTGCATGCTTAAAGGGGCATTAGCAAGTTTTTGCATGCTTAAAGGGGCATTAGCATACCTTGGAGAGAAGGTAATATTCTGGGAAATGGCATCCTGGACTTAGTATATGTAAGTCCTGTGTTTTGTCCATTCAGTTTCCGCATTTCAGGACTTGCTGTAGGAGGTCCTGACATTGGAAATGGTTACCAAATGGTACTTTCTATCTAACCATTTATCTAGATAAAAGGTAGAACCTTGTCTTCCCAACAGTCCCTCATTCACTCTGGGGTCCCACAGGGCTCCATTCTAGCACCTCTCCTATTCCCAGTCTTCATTCACAAACTACCACTAGACCTGCTCCACGTACCACCACCTCCTTATGCAGATGAGATGGTCATCTATAGGTCTGATCCTCCATTCATACAACTGAAACTCAACTTCAAAAGGACCTTTACAGCTACAGCACCAGCTAAACTCTAATGAACGTCTGCTCAGTGCCAAGAAAACAATCCACATTATTTGGCAACCATAAAAATATTATCCATATCCCCCAAATCCTTTAATGTCCTTGACTAGTATAACAACTCCATTAAAACAAGCACCTCATTTAGATATTTGAGGATCTGGCTAGATCAATCACTAAAATTTCACGAGCACTTAGAAAAGTTGAGAGCCAAGATCAACATTCCACTCTTTTGGGCCAACAAAATATTACAGTTCCTCTCACATCCAGCAGGAGGTGCTATAAAAAAAGGTATCCTGCTTGCTCCCTTGAGTATGGTCTCCCCTTGTTTGCATCGGCCTGTGTCAAACACTGCCACCCTTCAGACCCTCTCAAAAAATATGCAAATTAATAGCTAGCGCACCATGGAATGAACACCACAGCCTCACTCTTTCAAAGGCTAAGTGACTACCAGTACAGGCGAGGTCACATCTTCTTCTTGATTCCTTACTCTTCGAAATACTTAAACTTGAAACTCCCCTCTCTCTGTCTCTCTTCCAAAATTTTTACTGACATTCAAACCTATAGCATAAGAAGCCAAGGCAGATCTGGTCCCTCCCTACAACCCCGCTCTCAAACGCCACTTTTCTAGCCATTATTCACCCCAAAACTATGGCAGTTACTTCCTCCTGAATTAAATGATTAAAAAACTACTCCTTGTTCAGGCTACAGTTCAAACAATGCTTACTAAAACAGTTTGAATGTAAATGTCCACCTAAAGGACACATCACAGAAATCAATATCTCCAACTGTGTACTAACTTTACTTCCCTCATAGCTGATCCACCTGATTAACTCACACGTCCTAAACTGATTCAGCTTACTACACCATTACTGCAATAAACCCTTCCCACACCATTACTGCAATAAACCCTTACCAGAACATTCCTGCTCTAAACTTTTACCACACCGTTACTGCTTTGAACCCTTACCAGAACATTCCTGCTCTAAACCATTACCACACCGTTACTGCTCTGAACCCTTACCAGAACATTCCTGCTCTAAACCCTTATCACACCATTACTGCTGTAATCTCACAACACATATAATTTAATCCTGTTTCATCTTACTGATCTCTATTAACTTTCCTAACCTAACACTACCAGCACTTGTACCTCTCATACTTTTAACTTTATTCTCCCTTTTCTAGTTCAGTTAAATAACTGAACATATATTTGGTTTGTTAGATCTTCTGTATATATAATGCTTGTCAGATTGTCTATGTTTACTCAGAAGTGTAAACCCTTGTTACTTGTGTACTGTACATTGTTTTGTTACATTACGATGTTACCTCGTCTGAGCCTGTAATTGGCCATTGTTTGATCAGTGTTCTTCCCCAGTAAACACATATAAGTAAATAGATAGATAGATAGATAGACAGAGAGATAGATACATAGATAGATAGATAGATAGATAGATAGACCTGAGGCTACTCATGATGTAGCACATCCCCTGCCAAGATAATGTGGAAAGGTACCATGCTGAATATGTGGGGATTATGAAAAGGTACCACGCTGAATATGTGGGGATTATGGAAATGGAGATGTCTGACTGCATGCATGTGCCACAGACCTCAGAGGGGACATCTGATAACCATAGTGCTAGCCAACAATATTGGCACGTGGTGTTTATGATGTACCATGTGGACACGCACATTAGAGATGTGATATAAGCATGTATAACCGCAGCCATGGCACACAGTAACCTTATCAGCATGAAGGGATGTCACAGTGCAAACTGTGGAGAGTAATCCCAGTGCATCACAGTGTGTTCCAAGCATGACACATCATGGCCAACAACCTGACAGTTTGTCATGTTCATCAACCCTGCAGTCCACCAGACATAGCCCTGCGGTAGTCACTGCTGCAAGTTCACTTGCTTGGTGGCAAAATAACTCCATCTGCAGATGTTCATGGTTCTGAATGGGCTGCTGCTTTTCACAGTTTCCCATCAAAGTCCAACCATGATCACAAATCTCTCACAAGGTGGTTCACCATGCTTTTGTGTGATACATCTCCAGCTATACGTGTGTGTGTGTGTGTGTGTGTGTGTGCTGCCTGAGTTCTGTATAGTTTATTATTGCCATGTCTGCTGTAGTAAACATAAGTCTATATAAATAGTGTTTGATGCCACAGGTTATAAGAATATCTGCATATTAGTGTGCCCTGGGTTGATCATTTAATGGTAACTGCATGGATATAAATTTCAGGTATCTTTTCTGTGTAATTGTAGTGCTTAGGTCATGTTTGTACTATATATTGTCTTATCACATGCACAAATGCATACCACCAGCTCCTTGCTCACTTCTATTTTCTTGTTCTTTGATGCCATCTGGTTGTTTGTCCTGTGGCGGTCGATTTCAGGTACCTGAGCTGTCTTGGTGTAGTCCTCCTAGAGCTAAGTATAAAAGAGCACAATGCTTGGAGGGGTTGTGTTATATAGGACTGCACATGCATATTCTGAAATATCTCATGCATATGCTGCAGAGCACCTTTAGATGTGTCCAGACACCTGAATCAGGGCTTCCACAGGTAGGTCACATACATGCTCAGTGTGCAGTGTCATATGCTTGCCCAGTAGATGAGAGAGAATCATGTATAAATGTCATTAAAGTAAATTACTGAGAGACGGCTGTACCACTGGATAATGTCCTTAATTATTCTGGATATCACAGTTTTTTTCCTGAAAGCTCTGTTGGAATTTGTGTACCTTTAGCGGAGTACAGCTCAGTACAAACTTTGTAAACATAAATATCTGTTATGAAAAGCAGACATATGTGAGGGGAATGTAGATCAGGGCTATGCTGGAACAACATAAAAAAATCCAGCAATTGCAAGGAGAGGAGACTGGAGAAACTGAGACAAAGAATAAGTCTAAAAGGAGAGCTTTTAAAAAAGGCAAGGGCAGAAGCTAACACAGAAGTGTTAGGGAAGGCATGTTTACAAGCACAGCACAGGAGCAAATGATTTTTTTCCTCACAGGAAAGCAGCTATATAAATTTCTTAGTTAAAAGATATCATGACATGGAGCCATTGTTAAAGCAAAAATGTTAAACTACATGCTTTTAAGAAGTAGGAAAATATGCCAGAACAGCCATAAACACAATGAAGTGTTTAAATACATTTTGCAATTACAGAACAGCATGCTACAGTAAAAAGGATAGCGGACTACAGAGTTTGCAAAAACATATTTTTACCACTAGAGGGTAGTACAGTATCAGAATTACACCATTCAACTACAGCTGATGCTATCTGCAGATAGATTTTTTTTTCTTATTTTTTTCTTTTTAAACTTGCAGTTTACCTAAACAGGTTACATACATTGTATGTATCAGCTATAAGCATCGTCAAAATATTCTAACAGACAATTCAAATTTGTATAAGAACAATAAACTAGAACACAGCAAGCTTGGACAGTTAAAACATGACAGGAGTGGTCAGGGTACTTTGGATACTGTAACACAACAAAACAAGCAGACACTATTTGTCACTGTGAAGGAGGGTCATTAAATGCAGGGTGCCAAACCACAACCGGAGAGCTCATTGTAACATTGCCTGCTGTTGGAGAGAATTGTGTAGGACAATGCTTGCAACTGCTGCTTCACAGTACTGAGTTATGCGGTTCATTTCTCAGCCGCAGTGCCTTCTCTGGGCACTCTGCATGGGTTTCTGCCACGTGCTGTTTGTTCTTCCCACATTCCAAGCGCATATTTATTGTAGGTGAACTGACGATCCACTAAAACTGTTCAAGTGTGTGTGTGTGTGTGTGTGTGTGTGTGTGTGTGTGTCTTCTGTGAATGACAAATACCCCATAAAGGATTAGTTTCTCTATCTTGTGCCCACTGACTGGGCTTCAGCTCATCAATGACTTTTAAAGTGGATTAAGTGGGTAGGATAGAATGAGTGAAATGAATGAATGATCCATGGCACTACAATAGAAGATCGTCCATGTGGGGGGGGTCTTAGCTTGTCAATTCAGAGCAGAATGCCAGCTGTTCTGTCTGCTCTGACACCAAACATCAAACTTTGTACTGACCGCCTTCACTTGTACTACTGTATTTTGGTTTACAACTATGTACGTTTTGTTACATTGACATCTGCCTTCCGTTATGCAGATATCTGTTTTTTCCTACATGTTCTGGGATGCTGTCAGCAGCGTGTGGTGTCAGGCAGTGAATCACTAGTAAGACTTACAGCACAGGGTTTATACTGCAAATTCTAAGCAGAGCTAGCATAGCATGCTATCATCTTTTAATTTTCAGTTTACTGTTTTTAAATTATGCATCTCCTTACCTTCTAAGAACGCAAGTAACCTAAATCACTTAAAAGTAGTTTTATAAAAATAAAACATACACTTCTATCTGCTGTTATGCTGTGTTCAGAATCCTGCCCTGTGTACAGCCCAACATGGAGAAGATGGGCACCCCTCTAATAATCCCTTAATGAACGGGTGCATGTCATCACACAATAAGCATATGAAAGCATTGCCTGTGGTGCAGCTGGGTGAATATAGTGCTCACAAAGATAACAGTGCATGTTTTTCACTGATGCTTTACCTTTCTTGGTTTTAAGCCCTTATTTATTTGATCGAAATTAGAGCATGACTTTAGAGTAAATTGCTGTGAGATATCTGCACTGCTGAGTAGTATGTTATAACTCTTCTCCATAAAGCTCTACCTTGAGTAAGGGTCCTAGTATGATTCAGTGCAGGTAGCTCTGTGAAGAAAAAGTTTCCTTTATTAGTAGTGGGTGGGAAAAAAGGGAGAATAGTTCAAAGTCTAGTGATACTTTGTAACTCTTCCAAAAGGAAGTACATGAATACATCAGTAACAAGAGTAGAAAACTGAGAGTAAGAAATGGGGGAAAAAAACAGTTTAAAGGAAACACGAACATAGTGAAGAATCAATATTACAGTACAACATGCAGGGGGTTGAGAAACATCACATGTGAAAGCGGATCATAAGCCCTCATTAGACCCCTTATCAAATACAGTGGCCCCTTTCAAATGTATCCATGGAAACTTTTTAATGAAAGTCCAAAAGTTAATGTGATCTAGTTACAAAGTAACAATCATAAGTTTTAGGATAACTTGACTGCAATCCACGGTCAAAATTACGAAAATACTAATAGAACATTTTTGCAAGGGGGCAAGCCCTATGGCACTCCATAATGCCATGCAACTTATATATAGCAACTCTGAGACCTATGAATCTCCCAGCTCTGCCACATTGATATATTAACATTGACACTACAGTTTCTCAGAGTAATGAGAAATCCGCTAGACAGCATAATCTCGAGTTTCTGTTTTAAATCCCCAGAATCACATATTAGTGATCAACAACATGGCTGCTTGAACACTAATGTAATGTCGGTACCCATCTAAGCATCCTGTACAACTAAAAAGGCCACCTAAGATTTCTTAGCTAAAATGATCTCTGACTTAAATAACTTAAACTATCCCTACAGGTAAAAAAATCCCTTTCCCTGTACTGAAGCTCAGAGAGGCTCTTGTTAGGTGACCTATGCTTAGCACACTGTGCAATGAAAGATGCTGTGTGTTTTCATCTTCTCCAGCTTTATACAGCAAACAGTCTACAAAACACCCACTCCAAAGACCTAAACCTCCAAGTTTAACAACACCTGCTGGCATGATAGGTTTCTTAACCAACACTTTCTCCATATTTGCAATAGACTCCCTTTCCATACCTGTCAACTGGCCAGATTTTCACAGAATGTCCAGATTTTGCCTCATATTTTGGTCTATTCCTCATAAAATCTGTGGTTTTCTGGAAAAACAGTGAGGACTGAATTCACTAAAGAGTAGCATACATTTGTATTTTAGACTTCATATACTTCAGAAAATGTATGATAACACAAAACCTTTTATTTTACCAACTTTCTAGGTTTACAAGAGCAATATTAAAAATGTGTCCCTATTTT
The DNA here is from genome assembly GCF_019279795.1 of Protopterus annectens. Lineage (NCBI taxonomy): Eukaryota > Metazoa > Chordata > Ceratodontiformes > Protopteridae > Protopterus > Protopterus annectens. Next base: position 1,372,737,804 of record NC_056735.1, on the reverse strand, counting down.
GGGCCTTTATCCCACTATTATTTTTGGCTTTGTCCAGATTTCTTGGGCTTAGAGGTCAAGAGGCCAACAGGTATGCTTTGCGCATCAAGGTATCTTCCTCGTTACTTTCAAACTCAGTCTCAACAACTGGATGCGTAACTGCAAATGTATGCATGGTAGTAATGTAAATGGTTTTCCATCCTGGGGAAACCAGTCTATGCTGATGACTACCTCACATGGGTGTCATAGCTATGCTTCTTGAGATCTCTTCGGCTGTAAGCCTAGTATAAACCTGTGAATCTACAATGCAAGAAGAGGCTGTGAAAAAACTACAATGTACAGTGAGAATCAATAGACAGCCATTACTGAATAAGGACAGAGAGAGTGCGATAAAAGTGTTGGGGGACGGACCTGTGTAAATTCTCAGCATACCTCTCAACCTCTTAGTGCAAGAAATATCGATAAAGCCTAAAATAATGGGGGGGGTCAAATGCCCCAAAACAGAGACAGATAAAATATTGCTCTTAAATTTATAAAAGTTGCTAAAGTAATAGGATTTGTGTTAGCATGCATTTTATAAAAGATATGAAACCTGAAACAAAAATTTAGTGACTTCAGTCCTCACTGATTCGTCTGAAAAACACAAATTTTATGAGAAGCAGACCATAAATATGAGGCAAACATCTGGATGTTGTCCAAAAATCTGGACAGTTGAGAGGTATGATTCTCAGCACAATGGAAGTGCATTTGCTTACTTGCTTTCTAATATATATATGTTGTCCTTCTCAAAAACATATTTCTCAGATTAAAAAACATTATTATCTTGAACAGGTGCTGAAACAAAAGTTTTGAAATTCTGGTTTTCAAGCACAACTTGAGAAACATTATTAATACACTGCTATAATTAGTCTACATTTTGCAATTACAGACAAGGACTAACCCAATCAAAAAGGAGCTTTCTCAGAGGTATATAATTACACCAGTAGAGGGCACCCTAGTATACATCTGCACACATGAGTAGCTAGGCAATATGATGGATTCACTTCTTTAAAGATTTGTGAGCATTTCTTATTGATCCACCAGTTGTATGAACACTTGCTAATTAACCATTACATTAAGAAAATGACAAAGTAAAACACAACCAAGCAAGCCTCATAGCATCGGGGTTAGTTTACAATGGATCCTGTAAAAAGAAGGACAAACACTTATGCTGTTGGTCAGTCTGCATGAAGTACATCTATAGCAGAATACTCTGGCTCAGCTAGAGTGTCCCTGCTAGTGTTATAGGGCAGTAGTTGAGATCAGCAACAATCTGCGTAGCTACACAGCTCAGAAGAAGATAGGTCAACCCAGTTGTCCTGCTTGGTGTAGCATTAAGCCCTGAGATGTGCACTGAGCATATGCTCATTTCACAGTACACGATCAATCAAATAATCAGTTGGAAAGAACCTTAGAAGCAGCTGATTTTGGGCTCAGTACTTCACAGGCAGTTCTACTCAGGGCTAATAGGTCCTGACATGTTCTAAATTCAACCTCCTTCTTTTACAATTGTAAATATGCTGACTTTCTTTGTACACATTGAAAAGTCACCTTGGAGGATAGACCTTAGTCCTCTAACCCAAGTCCCTAGTGTAGTGTATTTTGATTATTATTATTAAACACCAGTAAACAACATGAAATTAGTACGGAACAAAGGCCTTTGTTTATTTAGTAACTGCTTCTCACAATGCATATCAGTGGTTCTAATTACTCTTAACTTTTAAGGTGCTGTCTGTACCTGAAAGGGTAGGTAGACAACAGGTTCAGACACCGCTGGAGTATTTACCTCAGCAGACAGCACATGTGGACCACAGAAGGAGTGCCAATCATTCTAGGTAAGAATTTCTTGAGCAAGACACCTGAGACCCTCCACTAATCCATGTGGTCTGGAGTATCCACCATTGTATATGCTAGAAGCTCCGCCCATTCTTTTCTTAATCTTCTCAGGTGATCACCTGTATCTTCCTTAACAGTCTGGCTAGAGCAGCCTTTCCCTGGCTAAATGCTGCATTTCCCTTTGAAAAGGCAATCCCTTTTGTTTCTGCTGTTAGCCCTCCACACCTTATAATGTTGCATACAAGAAAGTCTACCTAGAGTGCAGCAAGTGACCTAAAACAATCGCAGAAGGTGACTAGATGGTTGTCACATGACCACTGTTTTGTATTATCATGAGGAAGTTCGCCATCTTTTGGTTTAGGGTGATTTTCTCGATTCCCATGGCTTATAAAACATTGTGCAAGTTCTGGATAAACCACTTTGCTAGCCCACTGGTGGCTGGGTGGTGGCTGCTCAAGTGTGACTTTTTTCCTAAAAAAAGATCTAAAACTGCTGTCCTACAAACTTTGGTCCATTATTGTTGATTAGGCATTCAGGCACTCCAGCTCTTCCGTAAAGTTTCCTTGCTATTTCCACCACATATATGGTGGCATCAAATATCACGAGAAACACCTCTGGCCACTTGGAACAGGCATACACCACTACCAGAAAAGTAATATCTATGAAAGATCCTGCAAAGTCTCTATGGATCCAACACCACAAACTGGTAGGTTATTCCCAAGGGTGGAGAAGAGCTGTATTGTGCATAGTTTGAACATATGGGTACCTCAAACATAGTGTAACAATCTGAAAACTAGTCAAATTTCTGATTTATTTATTTATTTATTTATTTAAGTTTGATGACCGGGGTAGTCCACTGGGCCATAAAGAGCCCATTTTCAGCGGAGGCCTGGGGAGAAAAGCTCTCTTCATGGCAACTGCATGAAATGCTGACTCTCAAATAGTTTTCCTAATACACTGTCTGAAGTGGAGTGACCACTGTTATCTTCTGTGTGAGACAGGCACTGTCATCTCTGAGATCATTTGGTAGCTGGCAGAGTAGCTTAAGCTGTGATTTCTGTTGAATGCTTAAACTATGTTGTGTTACCAGGTGAACCTACAGTAGGATAACACCCCCTCAAGTTTCCTCCAGCATAACTGCAGCACTTAAAGTGACTCTCCCCTGCTCACAGACAGAGCAAACATGCTCCGGGGGGCCTGTGGGTCGGCCATTTGACCTTCCAGGAATAAATGTAAAGTCCATTTTGATTAGCATGTTTATATGTCCTCTTCAACTCTGTACTGTATTTGTGCCCCCCCATGGTGATTTGTCCTGTTCAGGTCTATACCACATTTGTCCCCCTCCACACACACCTTTGTAGCAGCAATAAGGGGAATTTCCTTATGTGGATTAAACACGAGGAGTGAAGTCATGTGACCACTAATGAGAAGAATGAAGTCATGTGACCACTAACGAGCATAATTTCTCTCCCATGCATATACTGGTGCGAATGTTTCACACCCAACATCAGCTTCAACATTTCCTGGTTATTCTGTGCAAATTCTTTCTGGCTATAGTTAGGGATCATGATGCAAAAGCCCCCATACATTTGGTCTCATCCCCTATAGCATGTGATATCAATGTACCAAAGTGCCACAGCCTACCTTAATTGGAAGTGGATTGTAATGTGTCAATATACTGTCTGATGTGACCATCTTTTTGATTTTGAGAAGGCCCAATCACACCATTTTGTCCACAATCAGGTCTTGCCTGTCTGTAACATCAGGTTCTGGGGACTGAGTGCATAGCTAAATTTGACAGAAGCTTGTTATAGCAATTGACAAAAAGACCACAAGTGTGACACATCTTGTAGCCTCAGGGCATCTACTGCTACTCCCTGGATCATATCTGTGCACTTGTGTAGGCCTTGGGTATCAACCACGTCTGGTTATGTGATGCTTGGCTTGAAATAGTCACATTTGGCACATTATACCTAGACGCCATAGCCTAATTTTCACTACGTTTTTTGTGCACATAACAAGTGCCCTAAGATAAGTTCTGACGAATGACCTGGAAAGACAAAAGGCACATTAGTGACCCATCTGCTCCCACTTATTTGATTTTATTTTATAAAACTGTAGTACAGATGCAATATAACTGCCTGCAATGCTAAGTGCAGCCCCACTTTCCCAATGACATCTGTAGTGTTGCCTCTTTGAAATTATTGCATCCCAAATTGCTTCACATCCATCCATTCCTCAACTCAAGACCTAATTATTGAATACTCATTCCAAACATCCTTGCATGGCTGTTTTTCCATCAGTACAAACACACAGGGCCCCTTTAAAAGACTCACTGACCAGCAGGTAGTCCTCCAGTGTCCGATAACTTCCACTGGGCAAGTGATCTCCTCTTCCCCACTGATAGCAGTATAAGTGTGGCCTGCAGCTGATCAGTTTCAGATCTCCCAGTCCTCCTCTTCCCCCACTGACAGCAGTATAAGCGTGGCCTGTAGCTGATGAGTTTCAGATCTCCCAGTCCTCCTCTTCCCCCACTGACAGCAGTATAAGCGTGGCATGTAGCTGATCAGTTTCAGATCTCCCAGTCCTCCTCTTCCCCCACTGATAGCAGTATAAGCGTGGCATGTAGCTGATCAGTTTCAGATCTCCCAGTCCTCCTCTTCCCCCACTGATAGCAGTATAAGCGTGGCATGTAGCTGATCAGTTTCAGATCTCCCAGTCCTCCTCTTCCCCCACTGATAGCAGTATAAGCGTGGCCTGTAGCTGATGAGTTTCAGATCTCCCAGTCCTCCTCTTCCCCCACTGATAGCAGTATAAGCGTGGCCTGTAGCTGATGAGTTTCAGATCTCCCAGTCCTCCTCTTCCCCCACTGACAGCAGTATAAGCGTGGCAAGTAGCTGATCAGTTTCAGATCTCCCAGTCCTCCTCTTCCCCCACTGATAGCAGTATAAGCGTGGCCTGTAGCTGATCAGTTTCAGATCTCCCAGTCCTCCTCTTCCCCCACTGATAGCAGTATAAGCGTGGCCTGTAGCTGATCAGTTTCAGATCTCCCAGTCCATGTAATTAGTGCTCTCACTATTTATTACAATTACCTTCAGTTCTCACTTACCCAGAAGTCACGATATTACATTAATTGGCATAAGAACATAAAACTATTCCGTTCTGCAGTCTTGTACATCTGCTGAACCCCTGCTGTCAGCTCTCACAGCATCCTCCTACAAATCCTTCTCCATGATCTCTTCCTTCCTACACTCCATCTGCTTGCTATGCACTCTTTCATTGGTCTCTGTTCCCTCTTATTCTAGCCCACCACTTCTGCTTGAGATTCTCTTCCTGTGTTTAGTATGAAATGAGCTACTGCCTTGGTCCACTTCCTTTCCAAGCTAATCCTATCTTGTTATATAAAAAATGCAGAAGCAGTACTAGCCTGACTATGATACTGTTGTACAGAAGTCTGACAACTATTGTATCAGCGTTTGTACATTTCTTTGCCACCCTCCCACACCAAGCCTGATGTCCCTTTTTCCTTCCTCTTTTTTTTTTGCTGCCAATATTTTAAATCTTTGGAACTAAAACTTAATTGGCTATACCACTGGTTACACCAGGAAGGTACTGATAGTTGAAGGACGTACCCATAGCTGGCACCTTCAACACCAATTTTGTCTTAACATTAGTAGCTGAGACTTCTGAAAGAATATTCAAAGCAGCTTTATTGTCTATCATCTAACATCCTGGAGCTCTTGGATTACGTCCATCACAAGCAAACCTTCATCCACATGGACATTAGTTACAGAAAGGCAATATCTTTCAGAGTGTCTGCTGCTCTTCAATGTACATGCCAGGATTCGGGGAAACACCTTATGCTGTACCTGCAGTGGCTGCCTATCTGAAACCTGCATGCAGCATCTATGCTCGGTCATAGGTCTAAGATTCCCAATCATCTGTGTTGCCACAATACGATTCTGTACAATTCTGTGAAATCATTTCACACTGATTCTTCTTCATTTCCCTTGTCACTTTAGGCCACACATACCGTTTCAGTCTTGAGTCCTTCGGCATTTCAGCAATATGTTTTCTGAGTGTTCATCATACCTCTCAACCTCTTAGCACAAGAAATGTGGACAAACCCTAAAATAATGGGGGAACAAATGCCCAAAAATAGGGACAGATTTTAAATATTGCTTTTATAAACTAGTTGCTAGAATAATAGGATTTGTGAAGGCATGCATTTTCTGAAGGAAATGAAATCTGAAACATAGTGACTTCAGTCTTCAGGGATTTGTCAAAGCCAGAAATTTTATGAACAGCCCAAAAATATGAGGCAAGAATCTAAGCACTCTGCGATAATTTGGACAGTTCAGAGTTATGGTGTTCATCCAGTCCCATTCACCTCTGGTATATCAGTGCAAGGTATCTAAACAAGCTCAGACCCTTGAGTGTGTGTGTGTGTGTGTGTATATATATATATATATATATATATATATATATATATATATATATACACATATATATAAATATATGTATAATATGTATATATGGATCTACCTGACTACATCGACAGTTCACAACAGCGACAACGAGTCAGAAGATCGACAAGTCAGAAGACCGACGGAGAAAAACACAGACGCTGAGAACACTGAGATGGGGAAAGGATGTGTAAGTATGCGGTAGTGATGGCCGTTAGGGTGCGAGTAAGGTAAGTGTGCGATGTTGACGGTCTGTAGGGATAGGGGTGGGATAAGTGAGTTAGGGCGCGGGTTAGGTAAGGGTGCGAGTAAGGTAAGTGTGCGATGTTGGCGGTCTGTAGGGATAGGGGTGGGATAAGTGAGTTAGGGTTAGGGCGCGGGTTAGGTAAGGGTGCAGTAGTAATATTTTTTGGGTTAGGGGCGGGTTAAGTGAGTTAGTGTTAGGGCACGGGTTAGGTGAGTGTGCGATAGTGACGGACCTTAGGGTTAGGGTTTCAGTTAGGGTTGTAGATAGTTGTGTATGTAAGGGTTAGTGTTGGTTTGTAAGGATTTTGGTGTGTTTTTGTTGTGTGTGTGGGTTTTGGACAGGGGATTTGTTTTGTTTGTTGCTATGATGTGTCGAGTGTATGAGGTGTCGTGTTTGTGAACTGTCGATTATTTGGTGTCGGTGAAGTTGTTGTCGGTGTTGTAAAGTGTCGATGTAGTCAGGTAGATCCGTATATATATATATATATATATATATATATATATATATATATGCGGATGTAGTGCATTATATTGAGAGTGTGTGTGTATACATGCTGCTACACGTTATGGTGCCATCCATGAGTGTGGCTTTTTTGAGGTTCCAACCTGATTTTGTATTCTGTTGGTTTATGGTGCCATCCATGAGTGCGGCTTTGTTGAGGTTCCAACCTGATTTTGTATTCTGCTGGTCAGACTGTAAAAGTGAAAAAGCTGATTCAGTGTTGATATTTGCAAGCCAGTATTATCTCTCTTCCTGATAATTTTGTCTTTTTCATCATCTAAACCTTTATAGCGTACCTTTGCAAACTTTTCTAGAATGAAGTCATTAACTGACCTCCCCCAGCACTATTAGTCTATGAGGTCATGGAGGAGTCTGAACCTCCCTAGTTCTTTCTTTGATGCTGGTCCTAATGTTAATGTAAAACATTGTTCGAAAGAAGGGTTCTGAAAACATCTCCTAAATCTGTCCTCTTTTTCTTTTGTCCACCAAGTCTGGCTTCAAGCCTTCTATCCCACTCACCAAAGTCCTACTGTTACATCTTTGCACAAAAACCCTTAATACTGAGCCCTCTGTAAAGTGTCTGTATGGTTTCAGACCTCTTTCTTTCACTCCTTGAAAATGTTCCCACAACATCACAGCCTTAATTAAAGAAACTCCTCAGTCGTTTGCAGTCCTTACCCTACCAAATGTCTCTTTCCACCTATGGGGATTTCCCAGCTTGAAATTACCAGTCCCTCCAGAACAAAGAATTCCATCCTTCCCCCATTTTTATTCCTCTCTGCATTGTGGTCCTTCTGGACTCCTGCTGAAGTATTATTCTCATATACCCATTGCCTATTGAGCTGCCATATCGCATGCTGTCTCTCCACTCATACTGCTGTGATCCATGTAACCAGTGAAAACAGCAAAAGACATGGTGATCTCTTCACAACTGCAAAGGAATGACAGAATTTTACAAAATGTAAACAAACAAAACCACCTTACCAGCATGGGTATGTGGTGAGCCAATAACATCAGATGAGCGCTTTTCTGCCTGTAATACCACAATACAGGACTGAACCAAAACCAATCAAGTTTGGACTACTACTTTTTTTTGTATTTCTCTGTGACCCAAACAGGCACAATTGAAGGAACCATGGAGGCTTGACACCAAGAGACCCCCGCCTGAACTTCTCCACTGACCTGCTCCAGTCCCAAGATCCTAGATGTTATTGGCTTGCCTCATACACATGATGGTAAGGTGGTTTTGTTTGATTACATGTTTTACCCCCTGGCATCTCTCCGACAGGCCAGTCTACAATACTTCTTGGCTCCTACAGGTCAATAGGTATAAGTGGTTTGGTTGTTATTAGAATTTACAGAATGGACATGTACAGGTACTACCGTTGAAAGCCTGGCACGAATGTTTTGCTGATCCTTCCTTTGAGGGGTGGTCCCCATCCTGGCTTCTTTTCGGTATGTTGACTCTGTTGTCATGCCAAGTCAGGTATCTGTGTGTTTAACATTGTAATGAAGATTCTTCTTGATGGCTTTTACTTCTTTTAACTTCAGGTTGCAATCTAATAACCCAGTATCTGATAATAATTGGTTTGCTTTCCTAGTTATTAACCGCTAACCTGTTAAAGACACAGATTCTGTATGCTCTTTCTATGATTAGGGCACTGTGATATGTGAACACCAAAGGCCAGGTGTTGCACGTGCTGTACCTGTTCACTCGGCAGTTCTGCCAGAGTAGCCATCACTGTGTGTATTCTGCCACCATATTGTTTTCCCTAAACAGAACAGCTATTGCATCCAAGTTGATTTGCTATCCCAGTTTGTCTCCTGCTGCATGTCGTGATGGTGGCATCTCCTTTATCTCACTATTCCCCAGCGTATCCCAGTGCCTTTCACAAGTGATCTCCCTTTACCTGTTGCATTATCTGTCAGCCCATCCATCTCCTTGAATATCTGCATTAGTTTACTTCCATGTTTCTGTGTTAAGGATGTCAGGAACTCACTAAAATGGTAACCTACACTGCCGCACCTCCCACCATTGGCTGTGCACTTTGTTCATCATAAGCAGCATCTCCCACCATTAGCTGTGCCCTATGTTCATTGTAAGCCGCACCTCCCACCATTGGCTGTGCCCTTTGTTCATCATAAGCAGCATCTCCCACAATTGGCTGTGCCCTATGGTCATTGTAAGCCGCACCTCCCACCATTGGCTGTGCCCTTTGTTCATAGTAAGCTGCACATCCCACCATTGGCTGTGCCCTTTGTTCATCGTAAGCAGCATCTCCCACCATTGGCTATTCCCTATGTTCATTGTAAGCCGCACCTCCCACCATTGGCTGTGCCCTTTGTTCATTGTAACCACACCTCCCACCATTGGCTGTACCCTTTGTTCATTGTAAGCCGCACCTCCCACCATTGGCTGTGCCCTTTGTTCATAGTAAGCCACACCTCCCACCATTGGCTATGCCCTTTGTTCATTGTAAGCCGCACCTCCCAACATTGGCTGTGCCCTTTGTTCATAGTAACCGGCACCTCCCATCACTGGCTGTGCCTTTTGTTCATTGTAAGCGGCACCTCCCACCATTGGCTGTGCCCTTTGTTCATAGTAAGCCACACCTCCCACCATTGGCTATGCCCTTTGTTCATAGTAACCACACCTCCCACCATTGGCTGTGCCCTTTGTTCATAGTAACCACACCTCCCACCATTGGCTGTGCCCTTTGTTCGTAGTAACCAAACCTCTCACCGTTGGCTGTGCCCTTTGTTCATAGTAACCACACCTCTCACCATTGGCTGTGCCCTTTGTTCATAGTAACCACACCTCCCAGTATTGGCTGTGCCCTTTGTTCATAGTAAACACACCTCCCACCATGGGCTGTGCCCTTTGTTCATAGTAACCGGCACCTCCCACCATGGGCTGTGCCCTTTGCTCGTTATTATTCTGTGGTTATCAGATACTGCAGTAACCTTTCTGTTGTCTCACTGCTTGGATTTAAACTTCTTAATCTTTTCCTGCTGTCTTTTATGTATTTATTTATGTATTTGAATGTGTTGACTCATGTAAAGCACTGGTCAGCTGACCAATTTCAGTCTCAGCTCAGACAGAAACAGAGAAAATGACCATGTTACAGCACAGGTCATGCAAATAAGAATAGAAAGAGAACATGAATCTAAAATGCAAACAGGTTTACATACAAGTACAGAGCCAGGGGTTAGCTGCTTCTCTATAACATACTTATAACATACATATAACATACTTGCAATAATGTTACAGCACAGAAGCTGAAGTTTGGGTACCAGATGGAATGAGTGAGGGCGGCAAAGATAAAGTTATATGTCCTGAAAGCAGACAGCAGCATTTTGCTTGTTTTTGAGGATGTGTTTTTTGCTGTGATTGGAATTTTGAGTACGAGGAATCACTGAACTTCACTGTAGCCACAGTTATCTGTGTGACCTACACCTATACTGCTGTATCTACAAATTCGATAGCATCTTTATCTTCTCTCTCCTAGATTTCACTTCTTGCTGGATTGCATTGCTTACTTTTTGCATCTGACATAAGATACCCTCTAAGTACATGTATGTGGTCTCAATCTGACCTCTGAATGCAGAGAAAACGCAGAAGAGTTAATAACCTCTCTGCACCCCTTTGTTTTATGTTTTTAATTTCTCCTCCTTTTATTCCTTGTGACCTATTTAGCTGGCATTTACTAGAATACTTCATCCTTGCTCACAGGCACTTATGGAAACCTATTCCTTTCTTTCACAACTTCTTCTGTGCTTGTTACCTGAGTTTTTGTCTGCACTTCACTTTTTGGATTATAGACCCTCATTTAGGTCTATTATCTGCTCTCTGTTCCTTATATAATCCCCTGAAAGACTCATTAGAATATGCCAAACCCCATTGTTTATATGTTCCCCTACCCAAGGACCACTTGCCATGCATACTACATTGTTATGCAGCACTTGTATAATCCTCTAGTAACTTCATCAAAAAATATGAAAAACAATTTCAGAAATCCATACCTGTCTTAGAAGGTAATGGCCAAATAATGCCCCCATCCTACAGCTACATCATCAGCTTCATAACACAGGAAGGAGCTGCCAAAGACTCAAGCCAGATGAAGTTCTCATAAGGGGGGACTACACCAAGTGTGCATAAAACTGTTGTCACTTTCTTTTTGTAGCTGGATGAAACACTATGGCATATGCATGGAAACAAAGAGCCTTGGCCCACATAACTTCTGTCCCTGTTCCAATGCTTTTCCAAGATGGTGGCTGCACCACATGAACTTCCAACAACAGGCCATCGTACACGTTCCCTTCTGGAATGACCTTGCAACCAGTCTGTAATCCTGAATTCCGTGCCTTACCTACCCCCCCCCCCCTTCCTGAGATCAGCCATTATTCGCAGTGTTTTAATAAACATGATCCAGTGCCACTGAACTCTAGCAGTACATTACTCTCATACTTCAAAAATGTAAGCCTCCCCGTCAACTAGGCCTCAGGTGACCACAATATCGTTACATAATGACTTCAATCATATACTACAGCACATTATTTTATAGGGACCATTTTACAAGTCAGCTTCATCTACATAACCAACTAACAAGACAATATACCACATAAAATGTAACAGGAGGACCTGTAATATTTATGTCAGAAATATCATCATGGAAGGAAACATCTTAGTCCATATTCACCAATAGCCTCACAGGCAACTAAAAGCTGTGATGTTGTGCTTAAAAACTGGTCCAAATTGGAAGCCAAGCAACAGACTGGTAGCAGTATTATACACAAAACTGACAAGAAATCACTCTACAGTCTGGTCTGTATACAACAAAAACAGCTTCAGGAAAAAGAAAGCACCATGGTGGCACACACTCCTCCCTGTTGTTATTCCATGATTCATAACAGCAAGTGCCAGAATAATAAAAAAAAGTGTGAAAATGCATAACAGTGAATGCTGAACATTGTTGCTCTCCTTTAAAGTTGTTTTATGCATGATGGCAAGCCTCACCATACCCTTATACATATATAATTGTGTGTATGTATGCATGTATGTATCTATCTATCTATATATATGAGTCCTACTTCATATAATCGAGCATCCAAATGTTCGACTTTCATATGGCCAAGACCATATGATCGAACATTTGAATGTTCAAAAATGTGAAAAAAAAATAAACAGTGCTAGCAGGGGGGCAAATTGTGTTTTACATACATTGAATTAAATCCAGAGTATAAAAATAAATATAACCAAACTATAAGTTCTTTCAAACCATAAAACAATCTATTATAAACATGAGACAATTTGTCCTTTCATAAAAACTCATACCTAACCTGAAATTTGGACATTATTGAAAGCACTACAAGAGTTAAGGAATGTGGAAACTTACATCATGGTGTACTGCTGTTAATAAAAATGAAAACGTTAATTGAATAATTGGGGGTGGGTATTTTAATGGCTGGGTATGGATGGGACATTGTTCTGAGGAAGTCTCTGTAGTGGAGAAGAAAGCGCTAAACAACTGTGAATAAAATGTGGTGATTTAGTCTAAAATTTATTTATAGCTGTTTGTTTTGTAAAAGTTTCACTTGGTCAATTTACAGAGGTAATTCTGGCCTGAATGCCACCCTACTTTCAAATAAGAATCGCTCTTTACTATATTTATTCTTGTAACATTTTCGGACAACATCCCTTGATAATTCTTTTTTGCATTTTGTTTTGCACAGCCAAATAAAGGACCATTTCTCTATAACCACACAAAGTGTTATAGAAAATTTCTCAGAGAAATATATCAGGACCCAAAAAACGCAACATGCACTTATCTGAGAGTTCCAGCTATAAAAACACATTCACAACTTAGCTTTTTGTAATGCAGTTTACTGTATATGGGTCTAAACTGGGGGGCGGGGGAGGGGGGAGGGGGCAGTCATAAGTCCAGTGACCAAAAAAAAAAAACAGATAAGATCTTACTAGTGATTTAATGAGTGCACCATAAAGAAGTACTGTAAGACATTATTGTTTTTGGCATTCTGTGCAGATCGCCTCAGGCACATGAACTAAAATCATACCTTACAGCTTCCAGTGCAGCACACCTTTGAATCTGACTCCACAGCTTTAGCAGCTTCAAATCATAGCACTATACCTATGGTATGCTACACATGAAATACATTTTTTCTATTTAAATATATACCCAGGAATATTCATTAAAGAGCCTAGTCTGAACCTTATGGCTCGTACTAAAAAGGCCTTGCTTCCACGACATGATATTTTGCAATTCAGGGATATGTTAGCTGCGATGAGGAAAGACCTCATTATCAGCTAATTTGCATGTCTGAAATTCAGTTACTACGACAGCATGCAGATAATTGCTGACTTGCATGTTGTGGTTGTAAACTGTTGCTTGTGTAGGCATTGACATTCTACCCCTAGTCACGCTCCAGCATATAAAGTGCACATTCAAACATGAACACACAGACACGCACACGCACGCACATAGACACCACAGTCTCTGTACCTATCTCTGACTTTTATAACCTTCCATGGTACCCCATAGCAGTTGAAATGCCATTATAACACATTTGGAGTTGCCCTGGAGGCTAATGTGTTCTCCCAGCCACAAATCACCATAAAAGATTAAGTGCCATTACACAGACACACACACACACACACACACACACACACACACAGGTAGTTGCCTGGTGACTATTGTGTCCTTCCACCCCAATCACTGCAATACTTTAAGTGCTGTTATGGCACACTTGTAATTGCTCTGGTGGCTATTGTCTCCTCCCACTACCAATCCCCAAATGGCACTTAAGGGTATAGTAACCCCTGATGTCTAGTGGCTTCACATCCCAGATCCACATACTATTGTCATGTTTACTACTTTATTAATTTATTTATTGGCATTTGTTTACTGGAAAAGTGCAGTGGTTAAAATACACCCATTTTCAGTGGAGGCCAGGGGAAAAAAGCTCCAAGGTAACAAGATTTACATCAAGTTTCAAAAAAAGTTTAAAAAGGAAAGTCAAAAGATCAAGAAAATTGCATACAAGAAATTACCAAAAAATTATATAAATAAAAAATTATGGAGAACAGATAAATCTGCAAAAACATTTTAGTAGCAGCAAGATTAGACATATTCGGGTCTATATTACGTGATCGAAGAATCTCTTCTTCGAACACATAATAATCGGCACATATACAGCAAATGCTATAAACCACAAACACCCACATGCTCAAATTTTTTCCACGGGAAAAAATTCAGTTGCCCGTTATCGGGAATTGCCCTTTTCTTCAATGTAGAGTGATCTCGGAGTTGGTATAGTTAGTTAGGGGGTTGTGGGGAGCAACCCCACTTAATTAGTTTTAAAATTTGTTTTTTAGTTTACAGCCACATTAATTTTTTCCCGAGGAAAAATTTTGAGGACATGGCCTTTCATGGTTTACAGCTTTCATTGTATGTGTCGATTATTATGTGTTCGAAGAAGAGATTCTTTGATCATGCAATATAGATCCGACATATTCATAATACAGAAAATAATTAACATGGTACAATACTAGGCAAAAAACAAAATAGTTAAATGTTATATGATTATGACCACCAAGGAATGAATGAAAAATTCAGGCTTTACATATGGTAAACAACAGAACATGTGTAGATAGAAAGACATAAGGGAATACTTTGGTATACATAAAGAGAGTGAAGGAAGAAGAGAGATGGTGGAGGGAAAAGTAGCTAGGATGGACAGTAGGAAGAGAAAAGAAATAGAGCAGGAAGAAGTTAGAGGTAGAAGGAAAGTGGAAAAAATGGGAGAAAAGGCCGAAAAGTGGTTAGGGAGCTAAGAGAAAGCAATAGGAAGAATTATGTAGTGAAAAGTTTGTTAGGAATTATCAAGAAAGCAAAAGATTGGAACAGGAACTAAATAAAAGCAGATTTAGGTTTGGTTAGTGGAATTAAGAAACAGCAGAGGAAGCAACTGAACAGTTACATGTCCAGTTGTGGAGGAGATAATCGTACAGTGTAGTTTTAAAGTTAGAAAGGCTTTGTTGTATGCGGATAAATGTAGGTAGGTTATTCCATATTCTGGCAATATTCCAAGAGTAATAAATGTAGGCAGGTTATTCCATATTCTGGCAATATTCCAAGAGTAATAAATGTAGGTAGGTTATTCCATATTCTGGCAATATTCCAAGAGTAATAAATGTAGGTAGGTTATTCCATATTCTGGCAATATTCCAAGACTATAATAGCTCACCTGCAGGTAATTTGGGTTTATCAACTTGAAGAAGATGTTGGTGCTCAGATCGCAGAGGCCTAATGGGGTTGTAAAGGGTGAGTAGAGAGCTAAGGACAGGGCAGTCTTGTGGTATATATATGAATTTATGTGTAGCTGTGAGAAGTAATAGGTAGTGGGGGAATTCAAGTCATTGTAATTTTTTTAGGTCAATACAGTGATGAGTAGAATGGTAACTGTTTATAGCAAATTTAGCAATCTTGTTATAACAAGTTTCTAATTTTGTTTTAAAGGAAGGTTGGTTAGTGAAAATGCACCATAGGTTAGAGAGGGTAAGAGGTAAGGTAGTGCTAATACTTGTTTAGTTGGTAGGGAGAGGAACTTAATGTGTCTGTAGAGTAATCCAAGTTTTTGTGAGTCTTACTTATATTATTTTGGATGTGCAGCTTGAATTTAAGGTTTTCATCAATTATTAGTCCTAACAATTTATTATGGGCTATTAGCTCAATTTTGGTAGAGTTGAGAGAGAGAATATATTGAGGTCAGCTTTACTGACAGGTGTACTTCTGTTAGGAGTAAATATCATAAGGTTAGTTTTGTTGGCATTTAAAGAGAGGTGATTTTCCACAGTGGAAAATGCTGCTTGGGTAGTTTGCTGTAATATATTTGTCTGGCCAGAAGTGCTGATCTACACGGTTAATTTGTTTTTTGAATCGCTCAGCATGTAGATGCCTTCATGAAAACAGTTTCTGAGAGCACCTGGCTAATTAGCATATGCCTCTCCCCCAGACTGCCTTATTAGCATTCAGCACAGCTGCAGAGCCAGCCCTATTTGGTGTTGCACATCATTCTGCTAGAGCATCATGCAGCACCATGTTGGGTACCATTGCTCAGTACCAAAATGTTACCATGACAAGCACAGGAAGGTGTACACATCATGATGTCTTCATTAATTCCCCCAGATAGTATTTTTTTTTCTTGACATAATGAGAACTTAGTACACATATATTCTGGATATTAGTTTTGCTTGACCTTTTTTGTACAGAGGTCATCTATCCCTTGGGTGGAAACCAAGCATAGTGCCATACAATCACAATAAAAACCTCCATTTGGTGTATAAGAGGCCATATATTAGTTCCCCAAAGGTAGTTTGCAATACAAATTCAAGGACTTCTAATAAGTAAGGTACAAAATATGTACACAGTAGAATAATTTTGACTGTGAATGAAGCACATAAATATAGCTGCCGCATTGCTCTTCAACAGATAATGTTCCCACCAAGTGATTTTGTAAGTATTTACTTTCATACATCCCCTGCCATCAAAAATGATATCCACATTCTTTATATTCCTGTCTCATTAAGAAGAAAATAAAAAATATAACATCCACCGTAATGTATTTCCACTTGCTGCTATGTGGCACCCACTCTCACATCCATTGCCATAAAAATAAATAAAAAATAAAAACAAGTGTATTGTACTGTAGGAAATGTGTATTGATACCACTGCCCACAGACCTATCTTGTTTCCTGAAAAAAAGTGGAAGAACATCAAATCACAGTAATAATCTTCAACTTGGAATTTACAGACACTAAACTCTATCCTGAACTACCACTAACACCAAACCACAGCAATGATCATTTTAATATGATCAGCCTCAGCCTGTCATTTGCTTTCTCCATTTACTAACTTCCTTTCATGTAGCATAGAACAAATGGACAAAATATGGAACGCTACATCTTACACAATATCGAACAAATTAACAAAATGTAGAATTGTTACTAACTTCAAATAGGAAGTTCAGAAAATGGTAATAACAGTTTATTCATACTTATTAAAAACTGTATGATGAAAATGAGTCAGACTTCTTCAGTGTGAAACAGTGTGAACCACAGAATTTTAAACATTTACAATGAGAAATGTTCCTCATAATTATGTACAGTTAAGAGCCGTGTTTCATTTCCTCCCTAAAGAGAAAACCACTTATAGGGATTAGCTGTAATTGCCAAAAGTGGCACAAAATAGCCACAGAAATGTAAGCTGCTGGACAGGATGGAAGGTGCTACTACAGGGAGTCACACCTCTCAACTGTCTCTAATTTTTGCACAACTTCCCCAAATTTGCCCTTTTTTTGCCCTACCTCTCATAAAATTTTTGATGTTCTGTTAACTCACTGAGGTATACAAACAAGTCAGTAATGCCAGACATTAGTTTCATCCTTCTTATTGTGTACAAAATGTTCGCTGATAAAAAAAACTGCTGTTCCATTAGCTTTTTAAGTTAATCTGAGTGATATTTAAAAACTGCCCCTGGTTTTGGGCTTTTGTTCCCCATTATTTTTGGCTATGTCCAGAATTCTTGAGAAAAGACATTGGCAAGAAATTGTCAGGAAAGCACTGCATCAGTTATTACCCACTACTGACTCTCTCCACTTGTGAAACAGCATCCTCCAAAATTGTACCTGCTAGTTTGAATAGTATCCCAAATCACATTAGTAGAATCAGTCAACTTCAGTCACTCAGAAATTCCCTGGAGTCTCAACTTGTGAAAGAAAATAAATGTAACTATTTATTGGCTGAGAGCCATATTGTACTCTGTTGTAACTCAATTGAATTGCTTCTGTTGCTTGCTATGATTGCTTTGTACACATTGTTGCACATTAATAGCTGAATGGTTTATATGTTAATAATGGTAGTTAACACTTGTAATAATACCTTCTTTATTCAGAGATTAGCTCTATTGTATCTCTGATGTTCTTCGTGTTTCGCTGTTGCAGTCCTAACATATGGGTTATCCGGCTTCCAGTAGCCCTCAGTCGGCCAGAATACCAGAGTCCTTGGTATATGACATCGGCTGCCTTCGGTTGTAAACTGATGTCAGAATGTCAGATATAAAGTGAGGCAGTCAATGCCATTTCCTCAGTCTTTCTTGCTGCGGAGCCCGAAGCAGATGCAATTCGCACTAGTGCCGGTCGGCCGTTTACCTTCTTTCTGTATTCCGACTACCAAGTTGAAGACGCCGTCAGATAAGTACCCCATTGGGGATCCTCTTTTCTTGCTTTAACGAATGTCAGATAAAGTTAATATCTGTCTTGCCTGTGGAAAACAGATTCCACATCATGATTTTCATTACTATTGTATAACTTGTTTGGGCCCTGAGCAAGACGTCCCTAACTGTGATCTCCGTGCTTCTTTCAACCCGCGTACCATACGCCATAGAGCTAAGATTTTATATAAGCATTTTGGAGTCTGGCCTAAGTTCATCGGTATGGCATCTTCTGGTCTCCTGACTTCGGATATACCTAGGAAATGCAAGGAGAAGGACCGCGACAGGCCTTGGGTTAAAGCTGCTGATGACACGCCAATGAAATTGGTCGTCGGCCCAGCAGTAGCTAGTGAGGCACTTTCGCAGCCCCTACAGTCCACAGATTTACAGCCACAGGACTCTGCCAAGACCTTTACGGAGTCCTCCATGACACAGGCTGTTATCTTGTCTTCAGACCCTCTGCCTGTCACTGCATCAGATGGGTCTGGAGCCACTATGCAGGCACCGGCTTCTGATGTCTCCTATTCAACATGAGACCAGAGCCAGACAGACTACCTTAGCTCAGACTTCTGCAGTTGCTAGGCCTCCCGGGTCCCTCTGGATTACTAGCAAACCTTTCAGCCACAAATCTACTCACAAGCAGGCATTGGGCTCCTCTCCTGTGTCTCAGTCCCAGTTGATAAAGATGGCTGGTGATCTTCTTATCCTTATTAAGGGCTCTCACCCCCTCCCCCCTTCCAAGAGGGCTAGGGAATTGTCTCCTGATGTTTTGTCTGAATCAGATTCTGAGGTTTCCAATATTTCTGCTGGTGAGGAAGGAAATTCTCAACTTTTTTCTGGCTTTGAGGATTCTGATGCTGAGGATTCTATCCCCTCTGCCTCCTCTCTAGAAGATTTTTCCTTTGGGGATACTTTGAATACTCTTAGGGAGCATTTTAAATAGGAAAGTCAGGATTTCCCTCGGTCTAAGAAGAGGATCCAGGAATTTTTAGATTTGCCACAGCATAAACCGTTGGCTATACGTCCTGTTTTGGAAGCTGTGGATGATGTTTTCATGGAAAATTCTTTTACTCCCAATTCTGTTCCTCCTGCTCCCAGAAAACCTGATGGGTATTATAGGGCTCCTGATTCTCATCAATTTCTTGGTCCCAAGGATGTTAAGGCTACTATTGCTAAAATCCCTGTACCTTCTGATAAGGAGTCTAGGGCCTTGGACAGGTGAGGTAAAAAAAGGTCTATACTTCTGCAACTCTTGCCATTATATCTGTGAATTGTCTTTCTCACATGCCTAAGTATCAGCAGCATACTTTGGGGGTTATTAAGGCTAAGCTTGGGGATATTCCTTCCATGTCAGAGAACAAAAACTTACAAGATTTACTAAATTCTGTCACTCTGGTTAATAAGCAGTCTCTTCATTGCGGTTTTAACACCTTGGAGAGCAGCAGCCACTGGTTCCATTATTAGAAGGCATGCTTGGCTTAGGGATCAGCCCCTTTCTGAACCTGTAAAAATCTAAATTGCTGGATGTTCCTTTGCACAAAGACAACCTTTTTGGCAACAAGGCTGAGAGGGTACTGAAAAAGTTGGAGGATAAGCTGAAATCTATGCAAGCTGTAAAAGATTTCCTTCGGGTTAAGCCTCCTTGGTTTAGTAGGCATTATCCTTCCAAGAATTGATCTTTCCCTCATCCTGGCAAGCAGGGTCGCTCTAGGCCTAGGCATTTTAGATCTTCCAGAGGGCAGGCTTCTGCCCCTCAAAGGACTAAACAATGGCATCCTTCTTCTGCTAAATCAGGGAGTTCTAAGCCAGCTTCCCAAAACAAGCATTCTCAATGACTCCAGCCTTCTTGTGCCTATCTCTATGAGACTAGGGTTTCCTTTGGGGGGAAGGTTAGCCAGGTTCGCAGGGGTATGGTCAACCATCACAGATGACAAATGGGTACTCAGCATAGTAAACCAAGGTTACATGTTTTATTTTCACATCTTCCCTGTTCTACAAGGTTACCCAGACATTCCCAGAACTCTCAGGGCAGCGGTAGAGAATCATATTTCTTCTCTACTGGCTATGGGGGCTATAGAGCCAGTTCTTGCAAATCAGGCAGGCCTAGGTTTCTATTCAAGACTTTTTCTGGTACCCAAAAAAGGGAGCATCTGGCACCCTATTCTGAATCTGTCTGTTATAAACATTTTTCTGGTGTTTCCCAAATTCAAGATGCTCACTCTTCAACAGTTACTGTCAATGTTGGACAAGGATTCATGGCTGCTAACTTTGGATCTCAAGGAGGCCTATCTGCACATCCCAATAAGGGAAAGCTGCAGGCAGTTTCTTCATTTCGGGGCTGGGGAGCAACACTTTCAATTCTCTGCACTGACCTTTGGCTTATCTACTGCTCACAATGTTTTCACAAAGTGCCTGGCACCAGCCATTACTTTTTGCAGGCACAGGAACATTCAAATTTATCCTTACCTGGATGATTGTCTCATTCAAGCAAACTCCCCACAACAGTTAAAAAAGGATTTGGACTTCGTGAAGAACATTCTCACTTCTTTGGGTTACACTCTCAATGAGAAGAAGTCAAAGTTGGTTTCTACAAGGGAGATTGTTTTCCTGGGAGCGAGTCTGAATACAGCCACCCAGATGGTATTCCTCCCTCAAGAAAAACAACATGATCTGTCGGTTTATTTCAAGAACTTGGCAAGCATGACCCAGCTCACTGCAAGGCAATTCCTGCAAGCACTGGGGTTCATGGCTTCATGTATCCTGATGATCCCATATGCAAGGCTGCATATGAGAACTTCAATGGTACCTCAAGAATCTTTGGTGTCAACACACACAGGACTTAGACTTGATTCTTCCCCTGATTCCCTGTCTACAAATGGAGCTTCTCTGGTGGGCGACAGCCTGTTCTCAGAACAAGGGTCTGCCTTTCCGCCCACCACCTGCCTGCCAGACTCTCACCACAGACGCCTCAGATTAGGCATGGGGGGCACATCTGGAAGGCAGGGGCATGCAGGGGACTTGGAGCACCCAACAGATTAATCTGCACATAAACTTAAAAGAACTGATGGCAGTGCAGCAGGCCTTGCTGGCTTTCAAGGATCTACTCTACCCTGGGACTCTTCTGATCAGGACAGACAACACCACAGTCATGTGTACATCAACAAGTGGGGGGGGGTCACTCTTACCCTTTGTGCAGACACAGCATGAAACTGTGGTCCTTAGCAGCTTCCATGGGCATACATCCCATAGCCCAGTATCTTCCAGGGAGGCTAAACTCCTTGGCGGATCAATTGAGCAGACATGTTCTGGATCCTCACGAGTGGCAACTGAACAAGATCATTTTCCATCGCATCACTCAGTATTGGGGCACTCCTCAGAGAGATCTTTTCTCCTCTCACACCAGTCATCTCCTTCCAACCTTCTGCACCAGGGAGTTTCACAACAAAGCTTGGAGGGTGGACACATTGTCCTTCCCATGGACACATCTCTCAGTTTATGCATTCCCCCCTCTGCCTCTTCTTCCCAGAGTGATGCTAAAGATAAGGGACGAAGAACCAAAGACTATTCTGATAGCACCAGATTGGCCCAAGCAGCATTGGTATCCCCTCCTTTGCAGCCCTTCCCAGGCTCAGCCTTGGCATCTTCCCCTGGTACCAGATCTCTTGGTTCAGGATGGGGGAAGTTTCTTCATCCTCATCTTTAAACTCTGCATTTAACTGCCTGGCTAATACTTAAATCTTTGCCAACAGGTGGTTGAAATTCTTCATGAGGCCAGGAGGCCTAGCACCAGAAAATCCTATGCAGATAAATGGAAAAGATTTTGCTCTTGGATGCAGGCTAAAGGAGAAGACTCTACTCATCCTTCTATTTTCCTCATTCTTGATTATCTAGCAGGTTTGCTTAATGGTGGACTTTCCTTTTCTTCAATTAAGATTCATGCTTCAGCAATTTATGCAGAGTTTGAAGATGAGGATGAAGAAACTTTCCCCCGTCCTGAACCAAATCAAGTAATTTAGATTCTTGACATTAACTATAGAATGCCTTGTGGTTGTCTTTGGAATCTTTTGGCAGAGAAAAGATCCACCTGAGGAGTGCCCCAATGCTGAGTGATGTGATGGAAAATGATCTTGTTCAGTTGCCACTCATGAGGATCCAGAACATGTCTGCTCAATTGATCCGCCAAGGAGTTTAGCCTCCCTGGAAGATACTGGGCTATGGGATCTATGCCCATGGAAGCTGCTAAGGACCATAGATTCATGCTGTGTCTGCACAAAGGGTAAGAGTGAGTCCCCCCTTGTCTGGGATTTTCCTCTTTCTGCAACCGTTTCTTTCTTCTGTTGTATAGTTTGTTTATAGCAGGGGACCACCAGATTGGCTTCCTTTTTTTTGGAGGAGAGCTTCTTGGTTCTATTTGGGATGGCACGATTCATGCACAAGTGGATGTGCTCATACAGTGCCTTAGTGTAGGATTCTGCAGTCGAACTTTCAGATCTCGTCTGCTTGGATGGTCCCCTGCTATTAAAAACTATACAACAGAAGGAAGAAACTATTGCAGAAAAGAGGAAAATCCCAGGATGCAAAAAATTCCCTCACCAGCCTCAGTAAGAAGCTGGGATACCCTCATAAAATCATCAAAAGCTAGTTACGAAAATAAAATTGCCAAAAGACTCCAAAAACAACCACAAGGCATTCTATAGTTATGTCAAGAATCTAAATGGCAATGCTCAGATCTGCTCTGAGCTACAACAGAATGGCATTAAATATACTGATCCCAAGGATATTGCCAATATCCTGGCAGATCGATTTGGTGCCAACTTCACCCCCCCTCTCACCCCCTAAAGGGCCCATCTCAATACCAAAAGATTGTCAAATTCTGGTAATCACGGCCACACAGGTAGAAACCACACTCTCCAAAGCTAAGAATACAGCATCCATGGGACCAGATGACATCCCAGGCTGTGTACTACATGAACTACAGAATGAACTGGCACCTCACCTAAGTGTCATGTTTAATCATAGCCTCACCTCAGGCTTCATGCCCACTGAGTGGCACACAGCTACAGTTATCCTACTCCACAACTACCGTACCATCAGTCTGATGAGCCTGATCTGCAAGGGCATGGAACGCATTATCATGAAACTTATAAACAAAGACACTGGCAACCTTCAAACACTGGACCCCACCCAGTTTGGGTTTGAGAAGGGCCAATCTTGTCTCCTGAACCTGATTGACTTATTCGAATCAGTCTCCAGAGCTGTGGATGAAGGTAAGGCAGTCCACACAGCCTATATGGACCTTGACAAGGCCTTCAACACCATCCCCCACTCTGGAATCATAGATAAACTGGGCATAAATCCCTATGTCACTCGATGGGCTGCCAACTGGCTTACTGACAGAACCCAGACTGTAAAGGTAGCCGACTCCAAATCCAGCTCCAGAGAAGTGACAAGTGGAGTACCTCAGAGTTCAGTCTTGGGACCACTCTTGTTTGGCATCTACTTCTCTGACGTACAGGCCAACACTAAGGGACTCTGGCTAACAAAGTTTGCAGATGACTGCAAACTGGAAACCATTATTGAATCCCCAAATGATGTGGATATTCTACAAAAGGGCCTTACAGAAACAGATGCCTGGTGCCAGAGCCATGGGCTCAAGCTTAATGCCAAGAAATGTATAGTTATCCCCTTTGGAAAAAAACATGTACCCATGAATTACCACATAGGTGGCAGTACACTAAACATCGAAAGTGTGATGAGAGACTTAGGGACACGGGTGGACAGTGATCTCACCTTCGATAACCACATCGCCACAACAGTCAGGAAATCTTTCTATGTGGCACACCTCATCACTAAGTGCTTTTCATCCAGAAAAAAGGAGGTCATTGTCCCACTGTACTCATCCCTCATTAGACCCATTATAGAGTATAATGCCCCATTTGGTATGTACCTCACAAGACATCTGCAACAGCTGGAAAGACCACAGAAATACCTCCCTAAAAGAATCACAGGCCTAAAGCAGATGCCATATGCTGACAGTCTAAAAAAACTCCAGCTATACTCTGTGGCATATCGTCTACTCAGAGGCGATCTCTGCTTAACATACAAGGCCATGTCAAACCCTGAGCTGTTGGATATGCTCCACTTAAAGAAATCCCAATCCCTCAGAGCCACACACTCCAGGGATCTAAACCTTGTCATCACAATGAACAAAACATGCTGGAGGGATAGGTTCCTGACCCAGAGACTCCCCATACACTGGAATAGACTGCTCATACATGTCAAGCAGAGTGCCTCCTTGGACCCCTTCAAAAGGAACCTTGATGGTTGGAGGGCTGATAGGAAATTCACCCCGGGGATCATGTCAGTCACCCTGCTAGACAGGGGTCCAGGGAAGTAAATATTGCGGGAAGAAATATCCAGGCAATTGTTACAGCTTGGCTTGTATAGGCCCTAGGGCCAATAACCTAGTACCAACCTATGAACCCCTTTGATGAAACAATTCCTGATGGGAGCTAGCAATCTTAGACCTCCCAGAAGAGCTCCTACTCCTGCTTGGGATCTTAATTTTGTCCTGGAGAAGCTTACTCTTCCTCCCTTTGAACCTGCTGCCTCTGCAGACTTAAAGTTCGTTTCATGGAAGACTGCTTTTCTTTTGGCTATTACTTCCACCAGAAGGATTTCAAAGCTGCAAGTTTTAATGGCAGTAGAACCTTTCATTATTTTTCATACAGACTTGGTTTCTCTGAGAACTAATCCTTCCTTTATGCCTAAGGTGGTTTCCAGTCTGACACTTAACCAGTCTATTCATCTGCCTACATTCTTCAATAACCTCCAGAAAAAGGGGAAAGGATTCTGCACTCTCTTGATGTGCACAGGCAGTTGAGATTTTACTTAAATAGGACTAAACCCTTTCAGAAGTCTCAGCAGTTGTTGGTTAGTTTTGCTCCTGGAGCCCAGGGTAAAGCTATTTCCAAACAAACCATCTCCAAATGGATTACTCATTGTATTCACATTTGTTACCTGCAGCATGGAAAGGTTCCCCCCAGGGTATTAGGACCCATTCTACTAGAGCTACCTCTACTTCTGCAGCTCTTTTGAGGGGTGTGCCTACTAAGGACATTCTAGACGCAGCCACTTGGTCTTCTGTCCATACTTTCACAAATCATTACAACCTATCTTTGTTTTCTACGTCTAGGGCTGGTTTTGCCTCTGCAGTTTTGTAAGGCCTCCTTACCAATCCTTAATCTGTGATTCTCCCTCCCCCCCTTTTGTTTTCTTCCTGAGCTTTGGGAATCAACCCATATGTTAGGACTGCAACAGTGAAACACAAAGAACATAGTACAGTTGTGTACACTTACCACAAATGTAGATGCTCGAGTGTATTCACTGTTGCAGTCCTGGTTTCCCACCATCCATTCCCCCTTTTTTCCTAAAGCACAGACTACTTATGCTATTATTGGATGGCTTTTTTTCCATGGTGTTTCCTTCCTGGTTTGGCTTTCTTTTGGGGGCTCCTGACAGTTAAGGGAAGAAAAACTGAGGAAATGGCATCAGCTGCCTCCCTTTATACCTGACGTTCTGACATCAGTTTACAACTGATGGCAGTTGACGTCATATTCCAAGGACTCTGGTATTTGGGCTGACTGAGGGTTACCGGGAGCTTGATAACCCATATGTTAGGACTGCAACAGTGAATACACTTGAACATCTACATTTATGGTAAGTGTACACAACTGTACTTTCTGAATACTCCTTGTAACATCTCAAGGTTTACTGCTGTCTTTGCCTTCACAGCCCAACTCATGGCTGAAAAGGGTCCTCAGACCAGTTCACTTACCTGGTTAACAATTGTTAAATAAATAAATACCATAGTTTTTTTTTCTGTGCTTATTGGCAGGTGTATTTTCAGTAAACATTTGGAAAGTACTGTTTTTCCAGATCCTTTTAAATGTCATATGGAAAGATCAGGATGTATAAATAGCCATATCATTTACATATAAGTGGCACTGGGAAGTTTGCAGAGAAAAGGAGATAAGAGGGATTCATCATGTACACCTTTATGGAGAAGAGTGCTATGTGACTCATATATATACCTAATTTTAGAGAGCAGGTTCTCTTAGAATCAGAAACAGTGAAGGACTGAAGTGACAAAGTATACTCAATCAGATTAAAAGCATTTGGAAAGTCATTGAAGACTGCAGCTGTTAAATTGTTTTTGTCAGCATTCAGAAGAATATAATCAGTTAAGGTACATGTTGTTATTGCACCTTTGCCCATCAATAAGTCATGTTGGTGGAGGAAACTATTTGTATTCCTGAATGAAGGCAGAAAATGGGTGTAAATTAAGAGGTTCTGTCCGGATCTGGAGAACAGAAATGAGTATGCAATCACTCATACAGAAGGATTTAGGAATTTGTGAGAGAGATGGCTAACTATAACTTGCTTGTATATAACAGGCACAGATTACAGATATGCTACAAGTGCCAGAAGGGACAGTCAACCACTTGTGTTACATACATAACCTATGCCTTTATGACAACACTTTATACATTTAGCTAAATAAACTTTTGTGTACCTGAGAAATTCATTCAGTATTGAAAGCATAATAATTAACCTCTTTTCAAGAAAAAAGACACAGTGGATGTAAATGTAATGTGAAATTTGCTAACATGTTGAATCAGCAGTTGTATTTTTGGTGCCACGTTGGTTCTCACTGTTCTTATTTTCCTTGGGTAGTTCAAGTTATACCCATGCCATATAACTGATTTGTTTTCAGATGCTAACAGAATGCAAAGGGGACGTGCTACACTTAGCAACTTTACATCTAAAAGTCTGAAAAGGTGACCCTGGGATTTGGGTCAGAAAGCTCAGTATAGTCTATCAGTAATATAAAATGGACCCTTTGCAAGACCAGTTACTATGCTGAAAATTTCTTGCATAGACATACAAATTGTCATTGAGATAGCCCTTTCTTAGCCTCCTAATTTCAAAATACATTCTTACAGGTCTGCCTTCTAAAGAGATAAAAGGCTTCTTTCATGAGAATGCAGAGAATATCTAACTGGTTTACTAATGGTGACATTTTGTTGTGGCTTTCTTACAGGTTTAAGACTCTTTTTCATACTAAGAAATTAATAAGCTTAAATTATGTAGTAATGTTCATAATATCCTTTTGGAGATCACAGATTAAAGTACACAAGAAGCCTAGATCTTTCTGTAATATCACTGCAATTAATGCGACAAGATCTTGTGAGGTTAACAGAGTTCTCACAGCTAGTATGGACATAGCATAACTTAATAAACCAAGGGTGGACACCATCTAAGCAAGGTGATGTGTCATCAGAGATGTAGTCCATGTCCTTTCAATTTATTTTGTTCTTACAGCTGAGAAATGGAAAGGGGAGGTAAAGAGACACCATTCTATGGGAAAAGGGAGGGTGCAATCTAGGGAAGCTAGTTTTGGCAAAAGCAAAAAAAGTGACTATGGTCCACTGAAACTAATTTCTCAGATAGTGGAGTTTACCTTGTGCAACCTCGGAGTTATAAGTCTCGGGGTGTGGGGTGTCACCCATGTGTGGGGCAAAGAAAGGCTTTTCTACACCCCCCTGCAAAAACAGTTTATTATAATGTTAACTAAAGGTAGTTCTGGTGAACAGTTTTCAACTGGTTTCCATTTGCTGAAATTATCTTCTGCCACGTGACATGAATCAATTGTCTATAAGTGAAGGCCCGCTGGGCAACTGCAAAAATTAATTTAGAAAGCCTAATAGTGAAAGTGTACCTATGAAACATTTCATGCTACCCTTTTCTACTAGTTCTTTGAGGTCCATCCACCAGTTTGGTTTGTTAGCTTCCATGGGTGACTGGGATAGTCTTTGAATGAGGTCTGTCATGAATCAAAATTGAGGGTTTTATATCTTCTAATAGCCTTTTTTGTTATGCTCCTCAGAATAATAAAATTATTTCTATTATTAGCACTTAGTGGTATTTTTCCATTTCTCCTAGGCAATGTATCTGGTTTCAGACAGAGTTCTTTTGTAATCTAAACTTTGGGCTTTGACTTGTACAAAATTAAAATGACAGGAATGTATTTCTCCTTATTTAAACCAGTTTTGTTGTCGATGTTTCAAGTGTCTCAGTGGAGCCATTGATGGTAAGGAGAGGGGACCACCCTGGTGACACTAGCTTTGCTTTTAGTGCAGCTATATATTTTCATCAAAATATTTAGTCTGGAGGTGACAGATTTTGGTGGCATTTCTTTTTTCATTTGACCTAAAGTATGAGAATGTTATAGGTGAATGGTCCCTTAAGGAGAGGGAGATGATATTAATGTCTGATAATGAGACTAGAGAGTTTATAAAAATGAGTAGAAGTACGTGTGTGGTTGTTTGTTTTGCTATATGGTTTTGTTGGGAAATTTACTGTTTGTAAAATATTTTTGCCAGTATGGAAGTCATTGGTTTCATGCCTGTGGGGACTTAACAGGTTGGTTTTAAAGTTTTCTACAATGATAATATTTTCATATGGTTGAGAAAGCTGTAGGAATTGGAATATTCTTTTTAAATTTGTCAGGAGTGGCAGGGGAACAGAGATAGACAGTGACTACTTCAGCTGATTATGTGAATGGTGATGAAATATACACAGTAAACCAGAAACTAAGCCAATTGTTGACGTCAAGTCATCTTTTGCTCGTACTGTGGCATCACCCTTGGTGAAGTTAGAATGCTGCTCAATGCAAGGAACATACCTGCTTGAGACACACATTCAGAGTTCAACAATGTCTTTCTTCACATAGTCCAGGGAGGTACATCTCATTAACAACACCCCCATAGACTATGATGGAATCATACTGGTACCTGTGGTGTAATGATTTGAATGTATGTGTAACTTGGAGGACCCTGGCTCCATGTAAGCAACTAACCCTTATCTTCTCCTTGCTCAGTCTGGTGAGTGGGGCATCTGTGTGTGGTGCAATAGCGTCCCCTATGACAAGAGTCCTGGGTAATGTGTTTGCTTGCATTATGGGCTTTGCTCTTCGGGCTGCACTGGGCATAGGCATCTTTATGGTGTTTAGTGTTACTGCTGGTGAGTGTGTCAGAGATTGCTGATGTTAAACATTCCCATTATAGGCTTAGGATATCTTTGAGGTTTGGGATGTTTGCTTTTTAGTGCCTTAGCATAAGTTGGTCTTTGTGTGTGGTGGACACTTTGTGTAGTGGATGTACAGTGCGTGTATGTGTGTATCTGTGTTCTTGACAACTTTGTAAGATTTTTACATTCAATGAAATTGTGTATGTGCATCTCTCACATACTGTGTTTGTTTCTTTAAGGATTAAATGGTTGTTTGTGAACATGAGACAACTGCTACATTGTCTTAGGATGTCCATATCTACCAAGTTGGCTATGGAGACATTTGGAAACTTTATATCTTTGTTGTCCAGACCTGTATTTGGGTGGGCTACTGTAGGTTGTGGACTGGGTTATACAGAGTTTTCCTTGGGTGGTCTCTCGGGTTTGAAACTAGTCTAGGTTAGATTGTACTAAGATTTGATAACAGTGCTACTAAATGTGCAAACTAGCTGCTCTAAGCTTGTCTCCTGGCAATGGCTTTGTTTAGCCACACTAAGTTGCAGGTTTCAGTTCTATGGGTAGTTTTATAGATAAATTTATATCTGTACAGGGCACTGCTAACTTGATGTAAAAGCACCAAGAAAGATTGCTTGCAAGTGTAATGCTACAACAAAACAACTTAAACAAATTACCTTGATAAGGCAATTTCAAGTATTAGGTTCCTTTAGAATGATTATTCTATGTCTAGAATACCTGAGTGGTAAATATAAAATAATGGATATAATTGCTCTAACCTCTCCTTTATGCTGCCTGTATTTAGTAGGGCAAAACTAGTGTTTGGAGTGCTGCTGTCATCATAAAACAGAAACATTGTTTCGGTCAGAAGCTCCAGAAGGTGAGAGAGGTGGATTGGGATTCATTTTACACCACTTTTCAGAAAAATAAAACAAGATATGGGTGTTAATCCTTTTAAGAATTTTTTTAATGTAAACTTGCAAGGATGCTTTATTTCCTTTTTGCTGTGTGTTTGTTTGCTAATTACAGTAGATTGGAAGTCAGTGATGACAGCTGGGGTGGTGTATGTATTATGATAAGCATGCATGGCTGTAGGGAGGAGTGGAACTAGGATGGAATGGTCAAGTGTGGTGAATGTGTTCATGCATGAAATGGATATGGCTGAATGGTAAATAAGTTACTAGGCACGGATTGTTGGAGAATAAATACAAATCTTAATATACAAATAAAATGTGAGGCATTGTAAATGTTTATTTCTTTTTATGTTAATGCTCTTAAAGTGGAGGAGAGGAAGAAATATGAAATAGTTTTTATATTACTGGAGTGTAGGTCTGCTTTATTTAAGGAAGAGCTCCAGGAAGTTGGACTTTTGCTAGTGAGTAGTGAGTGTGATTAGGTAACAGTCAAGGGAATGTTGTGGAGGGAAGGAGGGTAAGGGGATAGGGTAAGTTATAGTAGCACAGTGTAATGAAACCAAGTGGAATGAGACAAAGTGGACTAGGCAAGGCCCAGCCAGTGTCCGAAGGAAAACAAGTTAGTACTTCCAGCTCAAAACTAATCATATTTCTTGTAATATTACTGTTATCAAATAGTTAAGAAAAAGTGTTTATATATTTATGCTGAGGGAATATGACAAGGTCAGTGCTATTTTCTGATACCCAATCCAATAGTCAGAATGTAGAGAATGACTCAAGTGCAACTGCAGGTGCTACAGAAAATAAACTAACAAATGCGGTTAGTAGCTTTGAGGCTGAAAGATGCAAATACCATTTCAATAAATCAGCAAAAAGGGAAATGGTTGTACATCTTTGTATTCCTTTTTCATGGGCTAGCAGATCATTTTTTGTGCTATGAAACTCCTTATCTGCCAGGAATGCAACAAGGTATGGGAATAAGGCAGGTGACTGAGACACAGACAAACACATCCATAAGCACACACACATGCATGCATGCACAAACAATAGAGCCTTTGAGCTGAAAGCTGCTGCTGGAGGGGGAAACTTATTGTATAGTTTACTGAGAGACATGGTTATTTCCATTTTTTATTTACTGTTCCTCATCAATGATGCTCTTGCACAGCAGCTACTGGCTTGTTTTTGTTGCAAGTTATGTATTTACTTTATTTATTTATATTTATTTCCATTTGTTAGCCAGGATAGTCAGATTCAGCAAAATGGCAAGGAGAATTTTTTACCATATTTAAGTTGTATATACAAACATAAGATAATGGATATTATCAGCGTAAAGCAAATGTGCATACATATTGAGCATTACATAGTATGAGGGGCCACAAGTATATACAATAATACGTGTATTATATATAGTATATACTATAATACTTTTATTGAACAAATGGAGAGAGTAGTATTTACTATGTTAGTTTATACAGTAGTAATACTGTTAGCTTTAGGCAGGCTACAACAGGCTATAACATTATCAATTTACAAAAAGCCAAGAAAAAAGCTGGTGGTGTTGACATTTTCTACAAAAGCACACTAGATATCTCCCTTTCCCCGACATCCTGCCAGTTTTCTCTAACTCAGAAAGACTACTAACCATGCTAAAAATAAACATTCACAAGATGATAATGGTCATGGGTGTATACATACCCCATGTATCCTTACTAAAACACTGGAAGATATTTTCTGCAAGGCCTCTTCAAAATTCCTCATGAAACTATAATATAGGATGATGTTAATGCAGAGTGGTTAACTATAGAATCTGAAAATCCAACCAATAACATGTATCTGTACAAGTTCATCCAACTTATAACCACATTAACTAGATATAACCAATCCACAGCCAGACAATCAAACATTGACTGGATCCTAACATACTCTCCAAATAAAATGTCATCCCATGGAACTTGGTCAGACAGTATAAGTGATCACTTACCAATCTACACCATACGGAACCCCAAAATACATCATTACAACCTGGTAAAAAATTGTACTACTTTTCATGAAGAAAATTGTATTAATACATTACATCGGCTTAACTGGGAGTCACTAATATTCTCTCCGTAGATGATGCTGTCTCTTGAGTTCAAAAAAATCCTTGGTGTTGTAAACACACTAGCCCCTGAAAGAATAAAAAAGTCAAAGCATCCCTATCCTATGACTATCCTTAGCAATTAAACAACTCATGAAACAGAGGCAAAGCATGGAAGGTCTGCACAAAAAATAAAATGGCTCCCTCATTACTAGCACAGACAACTAAAAATCTCTAGCAAAACAGCTTGTCACCAAAGATAAGAAAGCCTATTACTCATTCAATCAAAACATACAAATTATAATAATACAAAACCATTCTGGG
Organism: Protopterus annectens; assembly: GCF_019279795.1. Classification (NCBI taxonomy): domain Eukaryota; kingdom Metazoa; phylum Chordata; order Ceratodontiformes; family Protopteridae; genus Protopterus; species Protopterus annectens. Next base: position 1,372,705,048 of record NC_056735.1, on the reverse strand, counting down.
CCTCCATCGATAAACTGCTAAATCTGGGACAAACTACATAGCCAGCAACAAACACACAGAAATAAAATTGTACCATAGCTAACCAATTCGATACCCACTTTATACCGACAGTACTGTCATTAACCAACCAGGTGAATAATCAAGCTCTTGATCTCCTACTCAATCAAATAACCTCAGTCAGCATCTCTCCTTCCAGCCAATTCCCTCAGATACACTCTAAACTATCTCAAAAAATTAAAGCCTACTACAGCTGTCCCAAACAATCTACCTGGTGAATATCTTAAAATAACAGTTGAGGCTACTGCATATTCAGTTTCAATTTTGCTAAATCAATTCATATCTGAAGAAACGTCCACTTGCTATGATTGTTATTCCACTGACAAGGGTGGAATCAATATAGATCTTTCAAACTATAGGCCAACTTCCATCTTATCTCCCCTATCAACAATTTTAGAAAAAATATAGTCCTATGCAACTTTTCAACTATCCAATAGATAACCAGCTTCTGTCTTTAACCCATCATGGGTTCCCTCCTCATCACAGCACTACTGCTTTGCTGATTTTTTTAATACTGTCAACACCCATAGAAATGTCTGAAGTCTAGTTCCCATCATCTTTCTAGGGTTATCAGAAACTTCTGATACACTCTTACACAAACTTACATCACTAGGGCACACCAACTCTTCATTACAAAGGCTTCATAGATACCTCTCAAGCAGACCACAAGCAGTAAAATGGAAAAAAATATTTCTACATCTTCTTGCTTGGATCTATGCTAGGCCCCATACTTTTCAACACATTCATCAATGACCTCTACACTACTACAAAAAGTCACCCTAGTTCAATATGCTGATGACTTAACCCTAATCTTCTCTTACAAATCTCTCGCTGAATTCCAACACATTACACAACAATCCTTATCAATTGAAACATGGCTAAATAATTCACAACTAATAAACCCCCAAAACAATAAATTACTGCTCTTTACCCCAAAACACATCTCTATTAAAACAGCAGTATTTTTTTATTGTCTCTGGCAACACCGTAATAGAACAAGTAAACCACACAAAATTACTGGGTATAATCATAGACGACCAGTTGAAATTCAACCACCATGTATTAACAAACTATGGGATTGATTTGCCAAAAAGAGTGTTATTTTTACCATTCCATCAACGTCTTACTCTGGCAACATTCAACAAGTGTTTGGATCATGCTTTGTTTGGATCATGCTATGGGAAGTAAACACAGGGAAAACTACCACCCTGTGATATCTTTAACCCACTTTGAGTTCTGCCTGGATAATTATGCTTTCTGTGTCTCTGGTATCATTGTGTTTACGCACTACTTATGGTGAGGTTGTGAATATGTCTTAAGGGAAAGGAAGCCCCCCCTCCAGTTATCCTAGTAAATGTAGACTTATGCAGACTCCTGTAGGGTTTAGGGGATTTCCAGTGATCCACCATATTCCTCCCGCTCCTACATTTGCTTTCACATTCAAATTTTATATTTGAATCATGCTAGGCCACACTGGCTTTAGTACTGAAATATTAACCATATTTTTTATGCATAATTAGGTCGTTTTTTTTAATTCCAGCCATGGGGTTAAGGAGAATATGTAGTGATATTTATAGATATGAATCACTTCAACAATTATATTAGCTAAATAGTCTTTGGTCCTTTTTGAAAGACTTGCCTAGGTAAACACTGTTTTAGTTTTTGGGTATTTGTTGGATCAAGCCAATCATGCAAGCTAACTTATAAGTATGACCCAGTCTACAAAACAGGTTAAGTACTTTTTTTAATTATTGGTGCAGTCATTGAATCTAAATATATTGTTTTTTTCTATAATTTTGTGGTATTAAAATATTCCAGTATCAGTTAATTAGGAAAGCATATGTTGTAATCTTGATTATCCTTTATAAAACAATGTTTAGGGTGTTGCCATTTAACATGCACAGAATCAGGTAGGGACCATGCTACAACTTATACTGATTATTCTTGTAGACCGATACATTATATTGTAACCATTTTAGTTACGTTTTGTATTGGTAGGAACTGTTTTGGTTACAGGTATGTCATTCTTGTAGACTGATATACATTATATTGTAATCATTTTAGTTACAAAGTTTTATATTGGTAGGAACTGCTTTGATTACAGGTTTGGATGTCTTCAGATTAGGTCCGGGGGGGGGGGGGTGACTAACCAATATGCTCCCACAAGACTTTTCTTTATATTTTTAGCTATCTTGAGTCTTATCACATTGCTCTCTAAATGGTACATGAATTATTACAGTGGCTTGGGTAACTCGCCTCACTCTGTCACCTTCAAACTGAAGAGTCAAGTAGGCATGTACTGTCTTATCCTTTTATAATAGGGCTGATGAATGAATTAAGGGTTTCCAGGAGCCACAAAGAGGAAGATGTTTTGGTATTTATTTTATAATATGAAGAAGCTATATCTAATCCAATAACCTCGATTTGATACATATAAGAATGGGGTACTGCATAGATTTGCTTCAGAAAACTCAAGAAGTGGCTATTTTGCTTCAAAGAGCACTCCCCTCAACATAAGACAGGTGAAGAGTGATACCCAAGGTAGATTTATAGTAGTGCAACATGAAAGTTCACTTTTTCTGTACCTTATAGAAGAGTTAACATCAGTACATGCACCATGCCTAGATAGGGCCAAATTGTGTTTCTAGCTTTTCTCATGTTTTATTCAGTTTCAGTAATTACAACTTCATTATAAATGGGAACTGGTACTTACCTCTTTCATTCAGGACAAACTTGGGTTGTTTATACCATACAAGTGGGATATGCAGACATTATGAAACCTAAATAAAGCTCATGATCTTTTTAATGGTTTCAGTGCCCTTTATCCAATGGGGAAGGTTTACTTTCATTTCATCCTGTCATGGTTCATGGCCAACGATTGACTTTTTTTCTTATCCATAATATTCCAGACATATAATCCTAAATATAGCTCAGGACCAATATCCTTTATTGACCAGTCAGTAATATAATTTACATCACAGTATAGTGAGAACATTGGTGCTAAAACTAACTGGAGATGGAATTCTCACTTACTGCAAATAAGAATAGACATTAAATTATGGTATCAATCCAGTTCTCATTTCTTCATTTTCATGACAATGAATTTCCATTTGGTATTAAATGGGCAGCCTTTAAATCCACTGCTAGAGGCCTTTTTATTAATAAAACAGTGTTCATAAAAAATATAGATTGTAACAAAATTGAACTAGAGAAATATGCACCTTTAACTGTTGAGCAACACTAACTTCTAATTTGTCATTTTTGAAGCTAAAATGCAGGTATAGTATGCTGGCTGGGCTACTACTTCATTAAAGCTTTTAGTCAGCCTGTTAAAACTGAATCATAGCCTATCACTGTTTTCTGCGGATGGTTGTTGTTGTTTGTCTTTCGGCTTTTTCCCGGTAAGGGGTCGGCACAGTGGAACTCCGGTCCGCTAATGATTGGCAGTAGATTTTTACGAAACGTCGAGGTGCCAGCTCGATGCCCAACCTTCAACAAAGGCACGCCCATTTACGCACGCATGACATTCAAATGCTACCCAACCGTGGGGAGGACATGCAGACTCCACACAGAAGGCACTCCCAAGCCAAGCCGAGAATCGAACGGGAGAACCTCTTGCTGTCAGGTAACAATGCTACCGCCGTACCACCGCGGCATTAGTACTGTTGTCTGCAGATGGTATTCTTTGTAAAAACCAGAGGATATTCACAATGCATTCTATAATACAAATGCAGAGATATAAACCTCAAAAACTGTCATATGGGTACTGTCCATATGGATCAGTTTCTGGATGGATTTTCCTCAAACTAGTTTCCTCATCATATTTCAAAAGTTAGACTCAAATCGTATGCTACAGAAAATTTTACAAGCCTTCTTACATCTCATACTGGGTAAGGCCAAAGGACCAGATAGTTATGATGAATCTTTCTATAAAAAGTTCTAACACCAGTTATCTCCAAGTTTACTAAAATTGTGTAATTTCATAAAATGGTATCAATTCCTAACCCACTTCTGATCATCCTTTATTTAAAAAATATTGCCTAATATCTTTGCTTAAGCTGGATGTCAAAATTTATTAACTGATTCTGGTTAAAAGATTTCATATTTTTGATAACCACATTATTTCAAATTTCAATATGATTTTATGAAACTTAGACCAAAGAAGATATTATACTACTGAACCTAAAGTGCTAAATTATCAGGAATTAGCTTTTTGAAACTGACATTATTATTTCCTTTGCAGATGACATCCTGTTATACTTTCAAAACTAGTCCAAGTCCATTTCTCAGTTAATAATAGTAACTAAATATTACAGTAAAGTTTAACCCTCCTTCCTAAGTGCCACAGAAGAGAGTTAAATATAAATCTAATATCTTTACCATTATCAATCAAACACTGGAGAAACCCAAGGCAGATCTCAAGAACTGGAATAAGCTCAAATTCATTCTCCTTGCAAAAGCATCCATCATTAAAATGAATATTTTTCCGTGGGCAGTCTACTTTTGTAACAACTCCAGTTTGCATATCACAAATAAATCTTTAAATCAATAAATAATTTCAAAATTATTGTGGAATAATAATAAACCTCCAAAAAGCCTGGCCAATTGTTCAGATCTAGATGAAAAGGTTGCCATAAGACTCCTTAATACCTCACTTTTATGATACCGAGAATAGTAAAACTCTTTAGTATTTCCTGATAACTTCAAGTGCTAATTCCCCCTTTGGTTTCTCACAGTTACATCATTCATTACAAATATATTTTTTTGTTTGAATCCCTCCCTTTTGTTAATAAAAGCTCATATGTCTTCCTAAACTCCCATTATTTAATAAATTATTCATAGTCAACTCTCATAATTTTCTAAAATTATGAATATTTAAGGAATCAATGTTTCCCCACCACGTCTACATAAACAGGACATTATAATTAATAACAAAGAGGTAGTTAAAAAAATAAGGAGAATAAGATTTTGGAAGCAGCCACTTAAGGACAGCAGTAACAACTATAAAGAATATTATATGTACAAAGTAGCAACAATATTTTGAGAACTAAGCCAACAAGGGAAAGAGATTTTTTTTTACCAATAGGGTGACTGTACGTAGGGGACAGAGAACAGGCATGAGGCAGCTGAATTTTTATTCGTAAAAATTAGCAAAGAAACCAAGGTATTGGGAACAAAAAACTAGGGAGGGGAAAAGTCAAGAGAGTGGGATGAGGCCAAGTAGAGATTTTGACTGTGGGCTGCAGACTGCCTTTCCTACCAGGGACTGATATGAGTATAAGCACACAGGAAGGGATAGGGGAATGTTAAATGAAAGACCAGCTCTGGTTAAATTTATAACTGAGTGTAGAAGAGACACTCCAGTAAAGAGATGATTAGTACTGCATATAAATAACGCATAATAACAATAAAAATCAGATGTCAGAAAAGACTGGCAAATTAAAATGGAGTGACAATGTACAAAGAAACAATTGTATGGCTCCAAAATATGAGCCAAAATCTAGAAGGTCTAGGATCTTTGCATGGAAGTGTTTGGATAGGTATTTTTATACCCAAAGTAGACTTCAGATAATTTTTACATGGTAGGCATGGAGATGTGATGGAAAAGAGAGGGGTACCTATGAACATATTTTTGTGAATGTAACAAGTCAATAGATTTTTAGAAATTTCTTACAGAGTACTTTGGCAGAAATATTGAGGGAGCAAATTATTTTACATAAAAATTATTCTTTTGAGCTGGGATATAGAAACTGAATTGCCTCTACACTGTAACGGCCTACTAAGTTTGATGCTGTTGGCTGGCAAAAAAGCAATTACTAGGAAATGGAAATTAAAATCAAAACCAACTGTAACTGAATTGTTGAGTGTTACAAAGAAGATAAAAGAACTGGAGGAGAGTATGAATACACTACATAGAGATAAATGGAATCCATGGGAAAATGCAGAATAATGTTAAGGAGTGATATTTCAGGGAAGACAGGAGATGAGCAATCTATGCAATGTTAAACTGGATAATTGCTAAAACATAAATCATATTTGTATAATGTGTACAAAGGAAAACATCATTGTAATTGCTTGTTTTTCTCTTTTGTTACTGAATGTGTGCTCATGTCACTATGCAATGTGTGATGTCAATAAAAATGTTTGAAAAAGCATTACAAGAATGAACCTCTTAGATTGTGACACTTTCTTGTGATAAAGGGACATAAATCTAGACTGTACAGTACAAGGTAATGGTTTAATCTCCAAAGACGAAATGTTGAGATTCTCAGACCTGAAATTAGTGTCACTTTAGAACTCAGTTTAATAAGACTTGCCATTGCTGTTTTCTCCATTGTTTGTGACTGAGATCTCACTGGTTTGGACATGGTTGAGATGCTCTAAAGAGAAGCATCATCACTCATTTGTTTACATCTCAATATTAAATTCATATTTTTATTCCATTATGCATTCTTCTGTTCTCCTGTTCAATTCACGGCTGGAGTGCCTCCTGTGTGGAGTTTGCATGTCCTCCCCGTGGTTGAGTGGCCTCCGAAAGACATGCGTGTATGGGCGTGCCTTCGCTGAAGGCTGGGCATCGGGTTGGCAACTCGGCACCATAAAAATCAGCTGCCAATCATTAGCGGACTGGAGTTCCGATGTGGCGACCCCTAACTGGGAAAAGGCGAAAAGACAAACATCAACATTCTTCTAACTACTGGATACAGTTGCTTAAAGAAATTAACAACTTTCCAGACAGGAAAGAAAGCTGGAATAATGCATACAAAAACCTGCCTCTCATTAAGTTTACACATCAGTAATTCATGATATTTCACAAGGCTTACCAGACTCCCCATAAGATAACAGTAACGAGTAAACTAAACTCACCATTTTTTTCTTCGATGGAAGCGAATTATGTTAGCTACAAACTTCACATATTTTCTTTTCTACTTCACATAAAAGAAAAAATGAAAATACATCTCTCCTGTCAATGTTAAAAGAGAACCATACCCACAAACTGAAAAAAATGTGTTTATTTCATGTCTTGATGTGTCCTACATTTTAATACCACTTTTGGACTCTATATACTTTTTTATATTTTTAAATGTAATTCCAGGGTTTGCCCACATGAGGTCTGGCATCTTGATTTTTTAGTCTGCCTCCAGGTATCCCATATTACAGTGTTTGGCTTTAAAATACTACATCATAGCCCCTAAGCTCCTGTCAGTCCTTCCAATGCTTTCATATGCTCTGCTTTCTTTTAGTCAGTCAGGTTTAATTACTGTTTGCTTTTCAATGACTACTTAAAAGACAAACAGGGATAATCACATAGAACAGCATTCTCAGTGCCTGTTACTACTTTTTATTTCTTAGTGGCCAATTTTCATTCTTTTATGTCTGAGTTGTAGTCCTTAAACTCATCTCCCCTCCCCCTAAACACCTTCCCTTAGTATCTGTCAAAGTGGCAAATTTGAGCTGTTTGCTGCTGTGATTGATAGCTCACTGCAGGAAAAGTTCATGTGTTGAGAATACTATTCTGTGTGATTATCCCTGTTTGTCTTTTAAGTAGTCACTGAAAAGCAAGAAATGGTAATTAAACCTGACTGACTAAAATAAAGCAGGGTATATGAGAAAACACATGTAAAGTCACTGCACTGACAAGAGCTTAAGGGCTATGATGTAATATTTTAAAGTCAAACACTCCATTTTGGGATACTTGGAGGTAGACTAAAAAATCAAGATGTCAGACCCCATGTGGGCAAACTCTGGAATTACATTTAAAAATATAAAAAAGACTTCTTTAAAATATAAAAAGTATAGACAGTCCAAAAGTAGTGTTAAAATGTAGGAAACATCAAGACTCGATGAAATAAACAAGTTTTTTCAGTCTGTGGAAGTGGTTCTCCTTTAAGATATCTGATAAATACAATTCCATAGTGTAAGATATCTGATAAATACAATTCCATAGTGTAAAATATGTTACATATTTTACAAAAAGGCTAAAGTATAACTCCAAAAGTATCACGAACCTAAAATAAGAAAGAGTAAAAAACACATTTTAAACAAGTTTCTCTACCTTGGCTTCACAGGAACCACAAAGATGGTTCCTGCCATAAGACCTATGACCTGAAGACAGAGATATAAAGGAACTGTATCTCCAGAAAGAAAAAGTGGAACCTGATAATAAAGAATGGAACTTCAGCTTTGGCCAGCTAAGATCTAGCTGTATTCAACTGGACATATAAAAGAATTTAAGTACCTTTTATCTGCACATTTTTCAAATAATACGGCATTTAAATTGAGTTATTTGTGTTACATTGAATATTAACTGAAGTGGAAGTTTTGACTCTGTTTTGTCAGTTAGTGCTTGCTAGATTTTATTGCTGTTAGTAATTGCAGGCGGGGGAAGTCTCATTCATTGATAGCCTGTCACTGCCTATTTAAGTGGTACATTTAGGAATATTTTCTGCTTAAAACTTCAGCTTTGGCTGGCTAAGATCTAGCTGTATTCAACTGGACGTATAAGAGAATTTAAGTACCTTTTATCTGCACATTTTTCAAATAATACCGCATTTAAATTGAGTTATTTGTGTTACATTGAATATTAACTGAACTGGAAGTTTTGACTCTGTTTTGTCAGTTAGTGCTTGCTAGATTTTATTGCTGTTAGTAATTGCAGGCGGGGAAGTCTCATTCATTGATAGCCTGTCACTGCCTATTTAAGTGGTACATTTAGGAATATTTTCTGCTTAAAAACTTCAGCTTTGGCTGGCTAAGATCTAGCTGTATTCAACTGGATGTATAAGAGAATTTAAGTACCTTTTATCTGCACATTTTTCAAATAATACGGCATTTAAATTGAGTTATTTGTGTTACATTGAATATTAACTGAACTGGAAGTTTTGACTGTTTTGTCAGTTAGTTCCCCTCCCACTCTCCCTGGTTTTGTTTTGGTGTTAATCTTGGTGGCTTTGAAACCACCCGCCCCTCTTGTAAGTTTGTGTTTGGATACTCCTTCTGGGCCCATCTCATTTGCTCACTCAACTGAGTGCAGTGAGATCATATTCTGATTTCAGGCACTCCTACTGTGTACAAAGAGAGCATCTGGTAAAGAAACAGAAAAAAAAATTAAGTTTGTTTCCTGCCTTTCCTGTAAGTGGACTAGACTGTTCGCAAGCTTCTGAGCCCTCAAGCCTTTCTGTTTTGGAAGAAAGCCTTTTAGCTTAATTTTGTTTTTTAGAACTAGCCAGTTTTCTAGTTTCAGCACTCAAATCTGTTTCTTTGAACTAAGCACTTGTTCAGAACACATTGTAAGCACTAAATAAGTTGCAAATTACTACAGCATTCAACTTTCCGCACTTGTCTAGAGGAAAGCAGTTTTTAGTACTTAATAAATAAGCACCTATCCAGGCATGTCTAAGGGTCAGCTCCCGGTGATTTATCCTGTCTACCTGATGAATCTGGGCATCTTGGGGCAATGCAGCAATTGCCTCATGTACACAGACAACCCTCTCCTCCTACCACCCAACACTACAACTTGTGAGAGATGCACTTATATCGCCAAACTGGAAGCAAAGCTCTCTTCACCCAAGACTGGATTAGACAGTCAAGAGGAGAAGGTAAACACCTGCACCACACCACACCACACTCATCACATAGTCCCTCAAAACCTACACCACCAAAACACACACACAGAAACACAAAACACATGCCTACATTCGCGGAGGCTCTCAATAAAAACCTGCCCAAGCATCAGGGACCTCCATAGCAGAAACACGCGCAAACTCCACCCCCCAACACAACCTAGATGACACATAGCCCACAAACTCAGTGTGCCCCTCAACCACAGCCCATAAGGCATAACAACATACCCAACACTCTAGTCATAGGTGACTCTATAGTCAGGCACACTGATGTTCCACTCACCAGGCTAAATAAGGAGAAAGTTACTGTCAGCTGCCCGTCAGGTGCCAGGATCCGCCACATAATGCATGCACTCAGGTCACTCCACAAGTACAAATATGACACTGTCATTGTCCATGTTGGTGTGAATGACGTACCTCCCTGGACTACATGAAAAGAGACATGGAGGAGCTCTCCGATCTTGTAGCCCCAGGCAGGTATGACCCTGGCCCTGAGTAGCATCCTGCCATCACCAAGAATGATGCCATAGTACAAGGACAAAATGATTGACTTCAACAATTGGCTAAGCTTCTGGTGTCATTGTAAGGGGATCCAGTATTTGTCTGCCTGGGACGACATGATCGACAGACCACGATGCTTTGCCAGAGATGGCTTGTACCTGTCGCCCTTTGGATTCCGGACACTGGCTAAGGCTCTTGCCACCCCTATAGTGCCTTTTTTAAGCAAGGTTCAAATGACAAATTCACCACTGTAATAGGTACAAGCAAGCAAAATCTGAGGGTAATGCTACTCAATGCTAGAAGTCTAAACCTCAAAATGCACTCACTCGAGGCACTTCTTAAAATGGAGAACATTGACATCTGTGCAGTGACAGAGACCTGGTTCAAAGATCCAGAGAGCACCCCTGCATTACCAGGCTATAATTCATACCACACCTTTCGGCCACCTAACCCAGAACGAAGCACTAAAGGTGGAGGCGTGTCCATATTCATTAAGGATATCCACACCTCAAGGCTAGTTGAACAGCATAATGCATCCGAGATTATCCAAGTGCAACAAACTCTGGGCAAGACCGCAATCCAAATTGTAGCTTGCTACAGACCCCCCACCATGCCCCAGGATTCCCACTCCTCATTTCTTGATACACTGGAAAGTATTAGGGTACTAACACCCTAATAATGGGCAATTTCAACTACCCCACCATTAACTGGGAAAACTACTCATGTACCAACTCTTTTGCTCAACGTTTTCTGGAATTCATAAATTCCAACGCCTTGGCTCAACTTATTCACACCCCCACCAGGGGCAGTAATATCCTAGACCTGGTCATTACCAACATGGACAACTGGTGTTCCACACCAGAGGTCAATTCCTTGTTGGTCAGATCCGACCACAAGCTAATCACTCTAGACATCCACATCCCGCCCCCACCCCCAATTAGGGAAACCACCATAAAAAAACTTCTCCAAAGCCAACTTCACACTTCTTAAGACAGAAGTGGCAAACTTCATGACACCCATGCAGACAGACAATAGAGTTACGACTGCTGAATCCTACACAAATGCACTTTATAAGCACTTACACGAGTGCATGGATCATGCTATCCCTAATAGAACCAAGATGCTATCCTCCATAAAAAGGAAGCTGATCTGGTGGTCCTCTGCCATAAACACACTCTACAACAGAAGAAAGAAACTGTTGCAAAAAAAGAGTAAAATCCCATGACTGGAGGAACGCCCTGGTCAACCTCAGTAAGAAGCTGAGATCTCTCATAAAATCCTCCAAAGCTAGTAACGAAAACAAAATTGCCACTGACACTAAAGACAACCACAAAGCATTCTATAGCTATGTCAAGAATCTCAATGGCAACACTCAGATTTGCTCTGAGTTACAGCACAATGGCACTAAATATACAGAACCAACTGATATTGCCAACATCCTGGCAGATAGGTTCAGTGCTAACTTTGCCCCTCTCTCACCCCCTAGAGGGCCCATCTCTGTACCGGAAGAATGCAAAGTTCCAGTAATCATGGCTGCACAGGTAAAAAACACACTCTCCAAAGCCAAGAACACAGCATCCATGGGACCTGACAATATCCCAGGCTGCGTTCTACATGAACTGGCACCCTACCTAAGTACCATGTTCAGTCATAACCTCACCTCAGGCTTTGTGCCCACTGAATGGTGCACCGCGATGGCTATCCCACTCCACAAAGGGGGAGCCATGACGGACCCTGGGAACTACTGCCCCATTAGCCTGATGAGCCTGGTCTGCAAGGCCATGGAACGTATCATCATGAAACTCATAAACAAAGACATTGGTAATCTCCAAACTCTAGACCCTACCCAGTTCAGATTTGTAAAAGGCAGATCATGTCTCCTAAATCTGATTGACTTCTTTGAAGCAGTCACCAAAAGCCATAGGTGAGGGTAAGGTGGTTCACAGCTTATCTAGATCTCGCCAAGGCTTTCAACACCAACCCCCACTCTGGAATTATAGATAAGCTCACTAAACTAGGTATAAATCCCTATGTCACAAGATGGGTTGCCAACTGGCTCATGGACAGAACCCACACTGTGAAAGTAGCAGACTCCAAATCCGACTTCAGACCAGTGACAAGTGGAGTACCACAGGGTTCAGTCCTGGGTCCTCTCCTGTTTGGTATCTACTTCTCTGAAGTACAGGCTAACACAGAAGGTCTTAGGCTAACAAAATTTGCAGATGACTGCAAACTAGGAGCCATAATCGAAACTCCCAACGATGTGGACATACTACAAAAGGGCATCACTGAGACAGATGCCTGGTGTCAAAGTCATGGCCTGAAGCTCAATGCCAAAAAATGTATTGTCATCCCCTTTGGTAAAAACTCTGTACCCATGAACTACCACATAGCTGGTAGTCTACTTAACACCAAAAATGTGATGAGACCTTGGGACACAGGTGGACAGCAGTCTCTCCTTTGATAATCACATCGCCACAGTGGTCAGGAAATCCTTCTACATGGCTCACCTTATCACAAAAGGTTTCTCATCCAGAAAAAAAGAGGTCATGGTTCCCCTCTACTCATCACTCATTAGACCCATTATAGAGTACAACGCTCCTTTTGGTATGTACCTCACAAGACATCTACAACTACTGGAAAGGCCACAGAAATACCTCCCAAAGAGGATTACTGGCCTCAAACAGATGCCCTACACAGACCGTCTCAAAAAACTCCAGCTTTACTCCATCGCATATCGCCTACTCAGAGGCGATCTCTGCCTAACATACAAAGCTATGTCAAACCCAGAGCTGCTGGACATGCTCCACTTAAAGAAATCCCAAGCCCTCCGAGCTAGACACTCTAGGGACCTAACCCTTATCACCACAATAAACAGAACATGCTGGAGGGATAGATTCCTGTCCCAGAGACTTCCCATACTCTGGAACAGACTACCTATCTATGTCAAACAGAGCTCCTCATTAGCACTCGTCAAGAAAAATCTTGATGATTGGATGGGAGATAGGAAATTCACCCTGGGGATCACTTCTGTGGCTCTACTCGACAGGGGCACAGGAAAATAATTTTCTTGGGTGGCGAAAGCCAGGGCACATTTTTGGCTAGGCCTATACAGGCCCTAGGGTCAATAGCCTAGTACCCTCCTATGAACCTATGAAACATTGTATCCCAGTGGCAAACTTTGAATCTCAGTGTTTACGGTGGCTCCATCTAGGCCTCAGCAGTACTCAGTATGCTTCCCAAGGACTGGCACACTCAAAAGGGACTCTATTTCTTGAATTAGTGACCCCCTAGTGGAGGCTGCTAGGTGCCGATCATCCAGATAAGGGAAAATTTCCCTGCAGTCTCAAGTGAGCTGCCACTGTTGCCATGCACTTTTTAAACATACTATGGACTGTGCTGAGACCATATGTTAGGGCCCTGAAGTAAAAACAAGTTCTGACCTATGCAGGCACTTCCTGGACACTTTGTCAATTTTGATATGCAAGTATGTGCCCTAAAGATCTATCTAAAGTGCAAATCGTCTCCTGCTAATGGACACAGAAGGATGGATTACACAGCCAACATCCAGAACTTTAAAATAATGTAGACCTCTTATATCTAGCATGAAGCCCTTCATCTGTTTTTCAGAACCAGTTTAAAATTTGCATAGTATTTGAATAGTATCTGGATCATTTCAGTTTGGTGGGAACTCCTGAAATGTCCTTTTTTTCTTAAGTTTAAAACCTCAATTCTAACTACTCCATTTTGATGAAATGTCTGGAAAGGGGTAAATAGTGTGGAAGATGCTGCAAAAGAAAGGGATGGTGTACCTTTGGATATGATGTTCCTTAACTATTTGTACTGTGTGAAACATTACCCCCACTACCTCTAGAACGAGACAGTCAGGGAAGCCCTCATGGGTTATGTGACTTGGGGAAAACTGCCTACTTTCATACTACTGAGCAGCCTCCTGCGGATAGCTTATTCATGCATGCTCAGGAAAACAAGGCATTACAAAAAACAGAAATATTTCAAACAACAAATGATGTCCCCTCTTGGCTGAACCTCACTCTGGTGACTGGGAGCAAATGGGCCAGATAGATGAATGAAGATGAATGATTGGCAGGCAATACAATAAAAGGTTCTCAGCAAAATCATAGTACCACAACTAGGCATGCCTGCCAATATTAATATCTGTTCCTGACTCTCACACCAATCTATCAACTGCATTATGTGACAGATGTACAGTAAGGCTGTATACCATGGAAAGTGGTAACGCCATTGAGTAACTCTTTGCACAGATTGAATTGTGACAACTTTTGCAAAATACAGCAAAGCTCATTAGCTAAATCAAGTTAAAAAAGAATCCTATGAAATAAGTGGCCGATACACTAACGCACGTCTCAAAGTGGTACACTACTCAGAGAGATGAACCGATGAATTTGTTTGCGGGTTCTCCCTTTAGGGTTGCTCCCATCACAATGGAGTCAGCCAGCAGAGTTTTCTTCCAACAGTCACAAGTTTTGAGAGGCTGAAGAATCTTTACTGGTGTCCTGAGAATGGGAGCTACAACACTGGACTCTTATAGGTTCATAGTTTAGTACTAAGCTAACTGCCCTTGTGAGCCATTTTAAGCTTAGCCAATTATCCCTTGTGAGAATCAAACCCTGCACCTTGTATTTGTAAGGCAAACACCACCTTAGCCATTAAGCCTTCCTCCCTTCTGGCCTATCAGGCCTTCTGCATGAACAGCACAACCATCTTGTCTACAGGAGTTTAAAAAATTAACCAGGTAAGCCCACACGATACACAGTGTCTTTTCAGGGGCGACTTGGAGCACGGTCAATGTCTGGTCAAGTGACCTGCTCAGAGTCACATAACGGGAAAATGCAATGTATGGAAATCAAATTCAGTACTGATGCATGGTCTAGATGTAGAGGCACAGTCATATACCTCTGAGTCAAACTGTCAGATACTTGGAACTATCCAAAAGGAAAACATGGGATAATGAAAAGCCTCCAGCAGACTTTCCTTTGATGAAGAGGCAAGGTCTGCTGGCCGAGCCCCCTTCTATCTCATAAGGTAAGTGACTTCCCTAAACTTATGGTCTTCAGGAATGAACAATGGGATTCATCAGCACCATTGTCTGTACCCAGGGTGGAAGCCTGTAATAAAGAGTGTGTTTTTTTCCCTTTTATACCTCTTTTTCATTAGCTCACTTGAAGGGGAGTTATCTGAATATGAGGAAAAGGGAACTGGGCTAGACACAATGTGTCTATCTCAGTTGTATGCTTCTACTCCTCTTCCTCTCTGGTGCAAAAATACAGGAGCTAAAGACCATGATCTGTGGGTGTCTGGAGCGGAGACTGATAGCAGTGCAACTTCTGGGAGCTTCTCAGCCAACATGAGGTGCTGTACTGATGTTCCATTTGCCTGCATCAAATGCAACACTGAGATGGTTGATGCCAATGTGTCCGGAAGTGCAGAGCTCATCAGCACTGAAGACCCCAAACATTAGTCCCCAGACCATGCCATCTGCACTGAAGCCACTCCAGACTTCGACCTCAGTGAAAGTAGCTTCAGGCACAAGGTTGCGAATGCCAAAAACACCATCACCTGAATCAGCCCCAAGGAAATCAGCACCATTATCATGACTGATGTTTTGATAGCGAGAACACTAGCCCAAGAAATGCTTGGCACCAAATGAGCCAGTGCCAAGGCAGTGAATCTAGAAGTACCTATCGATGTGGAAGTTACTGTAAAGATTAACATCTACAATGGTGTTTGAGGTTGGTGCATTTCATCAAGCGCACTGCCACCAGAAGGCAATGAGATGGGAAGAAAGAACACAACTCCCTCTTGCTGACCAAGAACGAAATGGAAACATGACCTCCATCTCAGTCTGAGCTTTCATGAGTGCCTCCATCCTTCTTCTTCTGCTTTTTCTGGTCCAAATTAAACAGAATTGGGGGGCTCTAGAGAGAAAGGGGTACCACATTAACATGGCAGAATAAGGCCTGAAGCAAGGAAATTTCATAAGTTCAGGTTTAGACACATAAGAAATGGCTAGTTCTAAAAAGTGACAACTGTATTACTACTCCAGCTGAGAAACTCATAAAGCATTCTCTGACTGACCTCCATTGACAATTCTGAAGCTGGATGCAGAATTAGTATTCAAACATGTTTCTTACAGGGAGAAGAAGAGGATGTAGATGACCATTCCCAGTCCATTTCTTCAGAATTCTAGACATTTCAAAAGACCCATTGATGAGGGGACAGTCAGTTCAAAATAACATGTTTTCTCTTTCATTGAGAATTCTTTGTTCAAAGTTATTAGAGATCTTGTCTTCCTCTTTCAGATGAATGGGACCTTAGCACACTACACTTAACATGTATGTATCCTATTGTGGCAAACTTACAGCCACATTTCTAACACTTTATCCTGTTTTTCATTTTAAACCAATCGCTGCTCAAAAAATCTTACAGCATAACAAAAACAGCCCCAAAACTTGGTAGCTCAGAATAAACTACAACAGAAAGCAGTTGCGTTCTTCACAATAGTGAGTTCCTAACACTGACCAGCTGTTGGTACAAAAGACTGAGGCTATATACTGTTAACCAACATCTTCCTATGGTACACGGCTTGATTACCTCCAACTTCATCTGCCTGTTGTGTGACCTTGAGGTCATTTAACCAGACATTGCTTTGGAGCAATGGGGAATTTGGGCTAGGCTCCTTAACGGCCTCCAAGACTGCATGAACTGGAACAATATGATTGAGCCCCAACAAGACAGGCAGACTACAACCATACCAACTTTCACTTAAAAAAAAGTAAAGATCTGACCTGACTTATGACATGATGGTGTGAAAGATTAGGCAACCTGCTTTGGAATATATCCACAATAGAAAAAGACATCAAAATCATTAAATGACAGATATAGCCCAGGGCAGTTTTATTTGATATGAGCTGGTCCACCACAAAATAAATTCGGAAAAAAGAGCATTGCAATATGGTGCTGCAGAAGGAGTGTGATCTTGGGAAAGTTTTCAATAAATAAGCTGCTGATCTGTCCAGTACCTGTGGCAGTTAGCTGTAATGGTTGAAACAGACACAGTAGATCAAGCAAGATCAAAAGTTACAAAGGAAACTAAAAAAATATATACACAGCTGGAAAAAAATCAACAGATACTTATTTTTCATGTAAAACCTGTAAACCCCCCCCTTCCAAAAAAACCTTGAGGCCGATTTATCCTTGTTCATACTGTTACAGCAATGAAGAGCTTGGGACAAATGATAATGAAGTGTGTCAGGACTTCCAAGATGGCTGCACACTGATGAACACCTTAAGTTTAGATCTCCTAGTATGAAAACAGATTTTGAAAAAAAAAAGTGCCACTGAAACTGTTTTTTGGGCAAAATTCAGTTACTAGCTATATGTACACTGCCTAGATGCCAGCAAAGAAGAAATGTAGATAACCTGAAAAAAATCAACCAAAAAAGGTGGACAGAAAACAGTCTCAGAAAAATTCTGCAGCTTTCAACAATAAAGCAATTCAAGCTTCAGCTTTGGTTCAAAGACATGGTTACCAGTAACTTAGATGAAAAATAAATCAAATGAAATCAGAGGTGATTAAAAAAATGAGGGCACTCATAGCCATATGTAGACAAAGGCATATCACAGATGACTGGAGAATAAGTATACTAGTGCTAATGTTCAAGAAAAAAGGGGACATTCACAACTACGGGTAGTACACAGGTATCAAACTCCTGTCACATTGCATGAAGGTTATTGGACAGAGTTATTGATAAACGAATACACAGACTAGTAAAAAGTAAGATGGGAGATGAGCAGCTCAGATTCAGATCAGAATGTAGCACAACTAACCCAATGTTTGCAGTGAAACAGATAGTCGAGAAGAAGCTAGGGTTGAGGAAAGTGTCCAACTCAGCATTCTTAGACTTGAATAAAACATATGACAAGGTCCCAAGAAAGCTGATTTAGGCAGCCTTGCAGTGGTTCAAAGTCACAGAAATATTAGTAGAATTAGTGCAAGCTGTTTACAAGGACCCAATGACTCAAGTACAAACAGCATTCAGTTTCACAGAGAGGATCCCAGTGGGAGTGGGTGTGCACCACAGTTAAGTTCCCAGCCTATTGCTGTTCATACTGGTGGTGGACTGCATTAACAAACAGGTCGTAGGGGGCAGATCAACAAAGTTGCTGCATGCAGACAATGTGGCATTACAGGCACACTCGCATCTAGAACTTCAGCAAAGAAAAAGGGAATGAATTGCAAAACTGAAGGCACATGGGATGAAACTGAGTGCAGATAAGACAGCTGTAATGGCAGCAAATGGTGGAGTTCAGAAGAAGCTGAGAACTAAGACAGAAGGGAAATAGTGGAACAGCTTAACAGTTTCTAGCATCTGGGAGGGGTGGTAGAGGAGAACAGAAGTCTGAATGAGGAGGTCAGTGCTAGAATCAGAGGGACTGCAGCCATCTGGCACAGTGTGCCAAGTGTAATATATGACAGAAGAATGCCAAAGACGCTGAAAAGTATTGTGGACAAAACAGTGGTGTAATCAGTACTACTGTATGGTACAGAAACAGAATCTTAGGCAGTAAAGGCAAAGCATTTGAGGGAACTAGAGGTGACAGAAATGAAGTGCCTAAGATGGGTGGTAGGATTCACAATGTAGGGTAGATGAAGTAATGAGGCCATAAGAGCAGAAGGCAAAGTAGCTCCAATTGCAGAAAAGGAAAAAGAGAACAAATTACAGTGCTTCAGGCATATGTGCAGAAAAGGAGAAGACATTCTGGTATAGAATATTTGGGACAGACAGGAGGAATGTAAGAGGAAACAAGGGCGCCCAGCAAACAGGTGGATGGACTGTGTGAGAGAAGACCTGCGACAGTCAGGCATGACTGTCAAAGAAGGCAGAGTATCACTGAATAAAGGGATGGCTACAGCTGACACAACACCCCAAACCCATGTAGAAAACAGGAAAACAGGAGTTGATGGCAATGATGCTGTGATCTTGGGCTGCTGGGGTGGGGGGCAGTGTGTAAAACTTCACTGATTATGATGTATGCAGAATTAAGATATTTTCTCTTATTTTTCTGTAGGCAAATGTCTAGATTAATTCCCTTGACTTAAGCTATAAACAAGTTGTGATGATATGAGGTAGTCTCATCTGTGCCAGGTAGAGTAGGGCAGTGCATGTGTAACATATGCCAGCATAGCTAGCTGGAGTTTTGTAAAGACTTTTATGTCATTTGACTATCACACCGATTTGTACACATGCTTGTGTTAAAATGTACTTGTAAAGTTGCTTGTGTTAAAAATGCATCAACAGGGGATCCTGCCAGACAGAAGGGAGATATACATAAATGACAGTATTATTATTATAACTGATTAAATGTATATGTTTTAACAGAGAATTCTGGAAGGGAAGAGGTTAATCTCAGTCTAGCTAAGTTTGAAAAATAGGTTGAAAATCAATTGGGTTGGTTTAGGCCATAAAGATTGTATCTTACAGGTCTGATTGCAGCCAGAGACAAAAATGTCTTGGAAAAAAATGGCACTAGGAATCTTACTGTATTGTCTTTACGGATGAACTAAATGCTACCTTGGAAGGATAGAAGTCTTTGAAATTGTTTTATAGCTTTCATATGCTGCAACAGATCTTAGCAAAGATCTGAGTGTGTATTGTACCAGAGTCAGGTGACCAGATGTGATGTCATTCTATAACCAGCACTAAAATTATTTTTTAGATATTAATGAGATATATGATGGAACTCTTGCAGCAGCACTTTGTTCTTTAAATCCTGACAGGAAAGATCTCACACATATGCACACCTCATCTTGCCTTGCAGGAGTAAGCAACTCAGGATACACCATCTCACCTTGCTCTAATAAGTAACTTAAGGAACAGTAATTCTTTGGTCAGTCAGGAAAATATAGTGAGATTAGTTAAGTATTGTTTTTCTGCATCTGTGTGAATCTATCCAACTATGTTGCTTTTTATATGTCCTGTGATCAAAACTCTGGTGTTTCTTGCAACCAGATATTAAATATTCTCTTGTTTTCTATTTTATTATTTATTAAATCCTTTATACCTTTCATTGTGGTTGGTCCTTTAGAGAATACTTTTAACTTCCTTAGAGTACTATACTTATTTTAATGACACTGTTGCTGCTCCCGAAAGCCTTGCTGCTTTGGTCAATGTCTACCATTTGTATTAGCATTAACTTTACTCCATATAATTGGATACCCTTGTAACAGCCTTATAGTAGCTGACTGGTGGCAGCATAACTATCTTATAGTCTGGACAGAGGGGGCACGGCTGGTAAATCTGTGCCAGCCTTTCCTAGATGTGTGTGTGTGTGTGTGTGTGTGTGTGTGTGTGTGTGTGTGTGTGTGTGTGTGTGTGTGTGTGTGTGTGTGTAAATCAAATATCAGACTGTGTGTGTCAGTTACTTGGAACAGAAACACAACGTTCCAAAGTGATCAGTGGGGAGTCGTGTTCGGGGCCTGGACAGTGAAACAGTGTCCAGCCCCAGGTCTGGAGTGTGCATTCTGTGTGCTCTTAAGAGGAATTGTGCTTGGTGCAGAGGATTGTATCTGAAAATGCTGTGTGTGTGTGTGTGTGTGTGTGTGTGTGTGTGTGTGTGTGTGTGTGTGTGTGTGTGTGTGTGTGTGTCTATTCATTTTTGCTCTTAGTGACCGTCCCTCACCGGTGTTAGTGGTGAGGATTGAGGCTCCTTGATTACTGGCCCAGAGTAGGGACCTGTCACACAAGTGTTCTTTTTGTAAGAAAGTAGGCTTTAAAAATAAGACAACATGATGAAAGCCATGACAAAATGCTAAGTTTCTTACATCTGTAATGATATTTTTTTTGCATTAGCAAATATTCAGTGGGAGTCAAGAAATCTGCAGTTGAAGGCAGCTGTACATTCTGTTCTGAGTGAAATTGACAAAGATTCATTGCCAAGTACTCTTCCATGGAGATGAGCTGTCTGCATGTGCAAGCAATTCATCGTGAGGGTTCTGAGTATTCTTTGTTGAGGAAAATGCAAAATTCAAAGGTACAATGGCAAGCAGTTCATTGAAAAATAAAGTTTGAAATTATGGGAATTGAATAAGAGACAGCAACCTTATTTGCAGCCTTATACTTTCATGTATTTAGAAGAACAGTGTACAATTTAGTTCTATTTAAATACAGCCAGTGCACTTTTTCTTAGGGCTAAATGTTAATGTTTTCTGAAAGCATAAAAGTTGTTTTTCACACCTGGAAGGGGAATAGAGATAAGAAAAGAATATACAACATTTTTTTAAGTTAGGTAATGCCTTTAGGTGCAGCTGTCGATTTGAAGCAGTTATCCCTATCTTGAGGGTTGAACTTCATTTTTACTTTTTTTGAAACTGTACATAGTTTTGTGTGTGTTTGCTCTAAGTTAATAAGGGATGGAGTATTTTAAAATGTGTTTAGTTTTTAGTTTAAGGATTTTCATAAAAACAAAGTCTTGAAAAATGTGACACAGGTTCAAATGGAAATGAGAAGAAACAACTGTTTAAAAGATCAGAAATAGAAATACCACACACAGGCAGGAAACAGGACCGAAAGTATTTATTCTTTAGCGCCTCAACTTAACCAGTCTTCAAGAAGTATAAAGTAAAGTAGCAAAACATTCCCCTTAAATACCCAACCCTAATGAAACAAAACAGCCATAAACTAATTAAATCAAATCAAATATTTCCAATTATTTCACAATTAAGGCCATGTGGAACCACAGTATTATACTTCAAGATGAATAGAAATTCCTTAAATAATAATTTGTTCTTTAACATTTCATCATCTCCTAATTTAACAAAAACTTTGTCTAAAATAGTAGCCTGTTAACAACTTGTAATCACTTTTGTGATGCTGCATAAAATGCACTGCAATGGAACTTTCCACTTTACATTTCTTTATATCTCTGACGTTCCTGTAATCGCTGTTTAAACATTCTTTTAGTCTCCCCTATGTACATTAAATTACATGGACAACGTAAAGTATAAATAATACCTGCAGTAGTACATGAAAAAATTCCTAATACTGTAAAATTCTTATTCCCCAGTTTATAAAATGTTTGTACAAGCAGATCACAAATGTTACATTTCCCACACGAAAACGTACCCTTAAGTAATGGGTTATTTACTAAGCATTCTGTAGAGGCAATGAAATAAGATTTCATAAGTTTATCCATTATACTAACTCCTTTCTTATAAGAAAAAAACAGGACACCCAATTCAGTAACTTATTTAGCTTCCCATCCCTTAATAAAAATGTCCAATAGTATCTAATTTGTTCTTGTATCTGTTCACTCAAAACATTGTATAACATAACTATATAAAAATTATTTTGTGACTGAGTACTCTTTCGATCATACATACATCTTATATCTTTACATTTATCAACTTTAGATACATATGTTTCACTAATTTTATCTAGGGCATCAAAAATGGGAGGTAATGAATACCCCCTATTCAAAAACATCTGTGAAGTAGAAATAATAGCTTTTGATAAATTAGCTATATTATTACAAATTCTACATAAACGTAACAATTCCCCACATGGTAGAGAATTAATTGACTAGGATGAAAACTAGAACCATGTAGAAATTGTCCCCCATCATGAAATTTCCTAAATACTGAGGTAATAATTTGACCAGTATTAGTACCTACCAAATGTACATCTAAAAAATCAACTGTCTGTCCAAGTTGTAAGCCATCAAAAGACAAATTAAATTCATTACATTGGAGATCATTAATAAAGCTCTCAACCATCTCAATGCCATCTAGGCATAAAAAAATTAAGATTGTCAATGTATCTACAATATTGTTTAAAAGATCAGCCTGCTAAACATTAGTATGTGCATGTAACACAAAAGTTGTAAATGCGCATTCAAAAAAAAAATCTGTCATATATAACAGGTAGAAGAATAGCTTTTTATCATGATGGTTTCACTATCCATAACATGTTGGAAAGTAAATGGCCTTACAGGTATTGACATAAAGATTACTGAATTATATTAAGAAATGCAGAGAGCAAATAACTGCTCCAGGAGACACATTTGGAAAGAAATGAGCATATGAATTTGACAAAGAAAGGATTTCAGGATGGAGATCAGGAGCAAAGTAAAAGGGGTAATTATATTAATCCATACAGAGGCTCCAACAATGACAAAAGATGAAAAAAAGGCAGTAATGGTAGATGTGGTATGGACTGGCAAGGAAGGAAGAGTACATGGGCATGAATTTATATGCTACCAAAAACTGCTATTATGGAGCTTAAGTAAATTGTTGGAGAAATAATCAGCTTTCAGCAGGAAATAATACTTATAGGTGGAAAATGGAATTTAGTTTGCAATAGTGAGGATGTGCCAGGGGACACTGAAGGGAAAATATAACAAGTAGATTTCTGAAGAAATTTATAAAAATATTTGGTACGGAAAATGTGAATTCAGTATTTGGAACTTGGACAACATTTACATAGTATTCCCAAAGGTACAACTGGGCTAAACTACATAGAAATTATATTTCACACAAACATTTGTATTTCATTGAAAGCTTCTACACACACATCTAGCAGCTATTTCAGATCATGCACCAATAAAAACTAAGATAAAAATGCTGGGTAATGTAAAAATGAGACACCGGTGCTTTCCCACATAACTATTAACAAGAGAAAATTTTAAGGAGTGGATATGGGAAGTTATTTGAAAATTATTAAGGAATACAGAAGTATCTTCAAAAGTTATAGCTAGTGAGTGGGATAAAATGAAAATGGAGTTTAAAAACAGAGTGGAAATAAAAGAGAAAGTGATATGGTTAAGAAGTTATGGGAATTACTTAGAAGGCCTGACAAAGGTTGTTTGAACCAAGCCACAACTCTGAGCTGAGATACCGGATGACTAGAGGCATCTGAACTTCCCAAAAAACATAAGTTGCCCATTTTTTTTTTGCTTGATTACACTATTTACTGCACATTTTATTGTGTTTTGCTTATTTAATAATGTACTGTAAACTAAACTGCACTGTTTGTACTGCATTTGTCTGCCTTGCCGTGTCTGTTAAATCATATTTTGCTACGGTTTTCACTGTTTGCAAAGTTTTTTTTTTTTTTTTTTTTGCTATTTTTACTGTTTGCAAAGTAGTTGTTGCTACTTTTCACTGTTTGCAAAGCATCTCTTCTGTTTTCCCGCCAAGCAGTGTTTTAAATAACCAATTTGTTTGCTGTTTAAAACATATTTTAGTGTCTCCTTGTTGTTTTTCTGCTGCTTAAACATTTTTAGTGTCTCACTGCTGTTTAAAACATTTTTTAGTGTTTCCCATCTAAATTAGTGTAGCTAGTAGCTGTAGCATATTCCAGGCACAGGTTTGCTGCATTTGAGTCTGTTTACAGTGGCTGTTGTATTCCGAGCACATTACCCATGCCATCTCTGATTGGAAGGGGCCCTTCTGCACCTTTGTGAGAGAAGCATGCCAATTAGAACCAGTTTGGTGAAGGGTTGTTCTAGGGCTTAGAATAAGCACCCTTAGTGGTTCTTTTGAGTCTTTTAGTTTTTTTTTTTTTTTTTTTAGCTTCTGGTATTTAAGCCGCGTGTTTGAGTGGGTTTCTGCTTGTTTGCACATCACCACACACTGCCACACAAATGTGTGCCATAGCTGGACAGATAATTTTGACAAATTTTCCCTTAAATACAGCTGTACTACAAAGTGTAGTCCTCATCTTTAGCATATCTCTGATCTAAGTATTATTCCTAGTGAGCTGTGACCTATTAAACCACCAGCCAAAAGGCCCATCAGAAATACCAATCTACAGAGCACCACAATGATCAGTCCTGAAAGCACCCCCTTTATAATAACAGTTCTTCAAACCTACCATTATGGACAGTTGGTCTACCTTTGTTTCTCTCGCCAGCCTTGTAGACTTGGATCTCCTGAGGCAGTGTAGCAACTGCCTCATGCACACTGACAGCCCTCTACCAGTAACTCACTCTAGTACAGAGTGCAAGAGATGTATCTACACCAAGAATCTTGACTCCCTGCTCTCTTGCACTCGGAAACAGTGACACTGAAGAGGTTGCCAACTCACCCACCACTACTCATGCATTCAGTAATCATCCAACACATAAATCAACATACGCAGAGGTTCTCTTACAAAACTTACTGAAACACCACAGACCTTTATAATTAACACAGTTCCCACAGCATTCAGGACACAGCAACACCAGTGTCTCACCTACCAAGTCCTTAAGGCGTAATAATCAAAAAACAAATTTTCTTGTCATTGGAGACTCCATAGTGAGACACGCGGATATCCCACTCACCAGCTTAGATAAAGTCACAGTCAGCTGCCTGTCCAGTGCCAGGATTCATCAGATCACACACATGCACTCAGGTCTCTTGGCAAAAAGTACCACTATACATCTGTCATAGCTCATGTTGGAGTGAATAACCTGAGACATACCTCACTTGACTACATGAAGAGAGACATGATCGAGCTCTTTTGAGTATGTGTCTCAGGCAGGTATGTCCCTAGCCTTGAGCAACATATCACCCTCACCTAGAATGATGCCACAGTATAAACAAAAAATGATCAATTTCAATAATTGGCTTAGATTTTGGTGTCATTCAAAGGGGATCCAGTTTCTGTCAGCCTAGGATGACATGGTTGACAAACTCACTGCTTTGCCAGAGATGGTTTGCACAAGGCACCACTAAGCTTTTGGCTGCTGGCAAAGCCTTTTGCCTCCCCCATAATGCTTTTTTTAGGGCAAGGTCTCAAATGCAAAGTTGTCGACATCAAAACTGCCAAGTACAACAAAATAAAAGAGTTATGCTGCTAAACACTAGGAGCTTAAACAAAAAACTGCACACCCTGGAAGCACTTCTCTCTCTGGAGAATGTAGATGTCTGTGCAGTTACAGAAACCTGGTTCAAGGCCTCACAGTACCCCAGCCTTGCAGGGCTACAATGCCTTCCACACCTTCAGACTGCAAAACGAATGTGTGAGAACCAAAGGAGGCGGTGTTTCTATCTATATTAGAGATGCATTCACAGCTCGACTAGTTAGACTGGACAACTCCATGGAGTTGCTCTAAGTTCAGATTACTGTGGGTAGGATCCCCATTCAAGTCATAGCTAGTTATAGATCCCCCTCCATGGATTATGATGTGCATGAGGCCTACTTGACCAAACTGGAATCTATCCAAATATTGACAAATACTCTGGTCATGGGGCATTTCAATTATCCCACCATCAACTGGGAAACCTACTCTACCCCTAACACAGTAGTGCAAAAGTTCCTTGACTTTGTTAATTCAAATGTCCTGGAACAAATTGTTCAAACCTCAACAAGAGGAACAAACATACTAGATCTGGTCCTCACTAACAAGACAAACAGATGAACCACCACAACTGTCAGACCCTCATTAGTTAAATCTGACCAGAAATCAGTTGTCTTTGAACTATTGCTAACACCAGAACTCACAAAGCATGAAGTCAGACTAAAAAACTTCACCGAAGCTAACTATACCCTCCTAGGGGAAGGTATAAATGCATTCCAAGCCTCACCCCAGCTGGAAGTGGTAACTACACCACAGCTTACACTAAAGCCCTGTACAATCACCTATATAAGTGTACAGATTTGGCTGCTCCACAAAGAATCAAAGTAAGAGCCCCGAGTAAAAACAAGCCGCCCTGGTGGACATCCAGAACCAACAAACTTTACAACAAACACAAAATGCTGCTCTCTATGAAAAGTAAGACAAGGCCCCAACAACAGAAAAGTACCCTCTTCAGCCAAAAGGCAAATAAGACAACACATCAAATCCTCTAAGTATAACTTTGAGAAAAACTTGGCAATCACAGCCAAGGATAACCATAAGGCCTTTTACAGCTACATACGTAGCCTAAAAGGTAGGACCCAAACATGTGCCAAACTAATGACAAACAGTATCACACCCACAGATCCCGAAGAGATAGCAAACCTGTTAGCGAACAGTCTTGGTGAAAATTTCACTGCCTTATCCCCTCCAAACTTATCACAAACCTTGTCCCCACCCACCCCACATATCCAAAGAGAAGGTCATTAAAGCCTTGTCTAAGGCAAAAAACACAGCCTCTATGGAACCAGACAGCACCCCATGCTTTCTTCTAAAACTAAAACATGAAGTAACATCACTATTAAGTACCCTATTCAATCACAGCCTAATCACAAGCTTTGTTCCTGCAGAATGGAGAAAGTACAGTTTTGTACCTACCATAAATGTAGATGTTCGAGGATTCCATTGCTGCAGTCCTGACTATTGGGTATAGTCAGTCGGCCCGAATACCAGAGTTACAGTCTTTTCTTGCCCCAGATGTCAGAAGACCCTAAAAAGACAAGTCCCAAAAAACCTGCACCAAAAACATGTACAATATATACAACAATATATACAAAAATATAAGCATGCCAACTCACCTACCCAACCACCCCTAAATACAGACAGCAATGGAATCCTCGAACATCTACATTTATGGTAGGTACAAAACTGTACTATGTTCTTAGGTCTTCCATTGCTGCAGTCCTGACTATTGGGTAGAATCCCAAAGCAGAGGTAAGGAGGCTGGCAAATTATAAAGAAGTAGGAGCTGACAACATGCCTTGCAAAACAGCTGTGGCAAAACCAGCCCTAGACTTAGAGTAGATAGGAAGGTGATAATGCTTAGAGAAAGTATGCACTGAACTCCAAGTAGCTGCTTCAAAATATCCTTAGTTGCCACCCCTTAGAAATGCTGTTGAAGTGGCAGTAGCCCTAGTGGAATGAGGCCTAATCCCAGCTGGAATCTCCTTGCCATGATGGGAATAACAAAATGCAATGCAAAAGCCAATCCACCTAGAAATAGTTTGTTTTGACACAGGCTTGCCCTGCAACTGCTGAGACTGTCTAAAATCCTTAGTCCTGCTTAATGTACATCTAAAGTGTGCAAAATCTGTTCCCCTTTATTTTGAGGGTCTGCAAAGGCAAATGAATAGTTTGGTTTAAAGCCACACTAGAAACCACCTTAGGCATAAAAGAAGGATTAAATGATACCCTATCCTTATGGAAAATCAAAGGCCTGCAACTCAGACACCCTTCTTGCAGAAGTAATAGCCAACAGAAAAGCAGTCTTCCATGACAAGTATTTCAATTCAGCAGTAGCTGCAGGCTCAAAAGGTTGTAGAGTAAGTTTTTCCAACACAAAATTGAGATCCCAAGCAGGAGTAGGAGCGGGGTCTTATATTCTTTGCCCCTCTAAGAAACTGCTTGAACAGGTGGGTCACAATCATAGTGAGCTGAAATTGCTGCAGCATGAATCTTTATGGAAGAGAAGGACAAACCTTTGTCCAATAATTCAGTAAGATATTGAAGAGCCACACTCAAATTAGGCTCAGAAATCTCCAAATTCTTTGCTGTACTCCAAAATAAAAATCTCTTCCATTTTTCTGCATACACTCTCCTTGTACTAGGTCTTCTAGCTTCCATAATCACATTTAAAACTTGTTGAGGAAGTTGAGACCTGCTGTGTTTCAACACAGAATATGCCAGGCTGTTAGATGAAGAGAGTGAAGCTTGACATTGAGCAGATGACCGTCCTTCTGAGATAACAGATGAGGAATCAGAGGTAAAGGCCATGGAGGCTTAGTAGTGGGTACCAGTGTTGCCGAGGCCAATCTGGAGCTATCAAAATCATCCTTGGCCTGTCTTGTCTGACCTTTAACAGTACATTTGGAAGAAGAGGCAGAGGTGGAAAGGCATACACATGAAGGCTTTTCCAACTGAAAGACAGAGCATCCACTTTCCAAGCTGTGTGATGAAACCCCTTTGTGCAATACTTTGGCAGCTGGTGGTTTAGTGGACAGATCTATGTCTGGAGTTCCCCATGACACTGTCAGTTTCTGAAATACATGAAGATCCAGTTTCCACTCGTGGGGATCCATGATTTGTCTGCTTAACACATCTGCTAAGGAGTTCTGTGCTCCTGGCAGAAACCTTGCCTGAAGAGTTAGTTGCAGGCTAGTCTCCCATAAAATCATTGCTTGCCTGCATAGAGGATAAGAATGTGTTCCCCTTGTTGATGTACCACATGACAGTTGTGTTGTCGGTTAGAATCAACACCTGCCCTGGAAGAAGTAACTCCTTGAAAGCCATTAATGCAAACTGGACTGCTAACATCTCTTTCATGTTGATATGTAGATGCTGTAGTCTGGCAGGCCACTTGTCTTGTATCCACTTTCCATTTAGATGAGCTCCCAAGCAATGTCCGAGGCATCTGTCGTTAAGATCTGACTTGCCTCTGGCAGAGAGTCCCTTGTTTAGGTGACATTCCTGAGCCCACCACAAGAATTCTTTTTGAAGGCAAGGTATTATTTGAATGACAGTGTCCAAATCCTGGCAGTGCTGTGTCCATACATTTTTTAGATACCATTGTAGCTTCCTCATATGCAGTTTGGCATTGGGAAGCACCAGAATACAAGATGCCATGAACCCTAATGCTTGAAGGACTGTCCTTGCAGTTGATGAGATAGTTGATGGAAGTAAAGTGACAGACTCTTTTGTTTGTCCGGCCATCTGGGCTGCTCTATCCAGTCTCACACCCAGAAAGCACATGTCTTGAGAGGGTACTAGACTGGACTTTATTTCGTTCACAGAATACCCGAGGCATCTTAGCACTGCGATAACATATTCCAGATGCTGTAGAAGATCTTCCTTTTCTTGAGCCAGAATCAGGCAGTCGTCCAAGTAAGGATAGATTTGAATTCCTTGAAGCCTGAAGTAAGCTATCACTGGAGCCAGAACCTTTGTGAACACTCTAGTAGATAAGCCAAAGGGCAATGCAGAGAACTGATAATGAGAATTTCCAGCTCGAAACCGCAGATACTTCCTGCAACTTAGCCTTATAGGCACATGAAGGTAAGCTTCTTTGAGATCTAAAGTTACCATCCAGTGATTTTTGCCCAGCAGAGGTAAAAGCTGTTTCAACATCTTGAACTTGGGAATGTCCAGATAAGTGTTGAGGATAGATAAATCCAAAATTGGTCTCACGTGTTTCCCTTCTTTGGTACAAGGAACAGGCGAGAATAAAATCCTAGGCCTTTCTGATACAGGGACTGGCTGAATATGTGAAGTAACTGAGAAACTTGCTTGTGTGGAGGAGGCGTCTGGCATGCCTTTGAAAGGGCATTGTATGGAAATAAAATCTGTAACCGTGGTGAATGATATCCAACACCCATTTGTCTTGAGTAATTAAATCCCAATTTTCTTTGAAAAGAGACAGTCTTCCTCCCAAAGGAGCTGCCAAACGTGAATCTGCTGGCAGCTGAAAAGACAGGTCATTGGGTCTGTTTCACCAGAAGTCTGAGCAGGTGAACTCCTGTTCTAGGCCTAAAGAACCTTGAGCCCTGCTAGACCTACTCCTAGACTGAGTATCATATGCACGATATGTCCACCCCTTAGCTGGCCACTTTCTACTAAACTTTGTTGGCTGCACCTGCAAAAATCTTTAACAGTTTGCATAGACTTAGCTTTGTCCTCCATTTTCTTTAAAACTGCTTCCACAGGCGATCCAAACAACACATCAGACTGTAAAGGAGCATCCAAAATCCTTGTCTTAACATGCTCAGCTAAATTCTGATCCTTCAACCAGGCATGCCTGCGAAGAACAGAACTGGTAGCAGCCACCCTCGAGGAGGCCTGTACAGCATCAAAACCACATTGCAAAGAATGCTTACCCACTTGTTCAGACACATGAACCAAATCCAGCAACTCTTTACACTCAATACAAAGCATCGACCTTAGATTTCAGTTCTTAAAGGAGATATTTCTGATATTTTAGCGTGTGAAACTGACAATTCAATGCGCTCATGCGTAGAGTGGAAGAGGTATACACTTTCTTTCCCCACCTATCCAAAGCCCTTGCCTCTTTATCAGTGGGAACAGGATTTTAACCACAGAAGCCTTTACACCCTTAGGCCCTTGAGAAATAGTTTCTGTAGGACTCTTAAACAAATATTTATGAGCTGGCACCCTATAATACCTATCAGGCTTAACAGGAGCAGGAGGCAAAGAGTCAGGGTTCAGGAAGCCTCTGCAAAACATCTTCCACCACATTCAACACAGGAGGAATAGCTAAAGGCCTATGCTGGGGTAAAAACAAGAACTCCCTAAGCCTTTTCCTGGAATCAGAGTAATCCTGGCCTTCCCATTTAAAGTGCTCCCTCATGGAATGCAGAGTCTCTGAAAATGAGAAATCCTGCTGTAGGAGTGGAATCATCCACATCAGAATCAGAATAAGTAGGATACTCCTGCATATCTTCCACAGAAGATTCTGAAGCCTCTGAACACTGTTCAAAACTATCAAACTCGGTTCCACCCTAGGCCTCTTATCAGGCGGGGCATAGAACCCCTAATCATAGTAATCAAATCTTCTGCCATTTTAAGCATATGTTTCTTAGGTACAGAACCGAAATGCTAGGAGAAGCCCCACTGAAGCTGAACTAGGCCTACCTCTCAAAGAAGTTTTGGCAACAGAAGGAGGCTCTAACTACCTTGGGAAGAGAGGGAAGAACAGTCACCTGAGAAGCCCCTCAGCCTGGCCTACCTCCTGAGAAGGCACATCCTGTAAGAGTATAGTTTCTGCCTGGGACTCCATGGAAACTCCTGGCAAAACCTCCGGCTCCACTGAGCCTTCTAAAGAACCGGCGTCCGGGACTGCGGTTCCTCAACCCTAGGCTTCACTGTTTTATCCTTGCGCTTGAGCATCCGGCGGCATTTTATAATTGCAACGCTTCCCAAAGAGTAAGCTGGCACGGTCTAACCTCCTCTTAATAGTGCGTTTGTTAAACCTAGCACAACCAACAACGTCGTGCTCAGGCCCTAAACAAGGTATACACAAGGTATGATAATCCCTATGAGGTATCTGTTTCCACAAGAAATACAGTTATTCACTTTTCTGACATCCGGTAAAATACTGAGGCAAGAAAAACCAAAATGTTCTCCAACTCTGTTTCGGTCTGAAACTCCGTTTGGAAATATTTCAGAACGCCAACCTGCACAAAACTGCTTCTGCATCGGACCATGCGGCAAAAGACTGAGGATACTATACCCAATAGTCAGGACTGCAGCAATGGAAGACGAAGAACATCAACAGTTTGTCCCTTCCACAAAGGTGGTCTAGCAAAAGACTGGGGGAATTACAGATCCATAAGCCTGACCAGCCTCATTTGTAAAGCCATGGAACTTATCAAGGACCTCATAAGCAAGGAATGCAGAGGGAATGGAAATCTTTATGCGGCATTTGCTTCCCACATGAAATGCAATTATTAACTTTGTCTGACATCGGTCTGAGGCAAGAAAAGTTTCCCCAACGGGGTACTTAGCTTTCAAGAAGACTTCGGTTGAAAAATATTCGTAACCTCAGGAGCTGGCCGACCGGCACTTGCGAACTGCTTCTGCTTCGGGCACCGAGCGGCAAGAAAGACTGAAGAAAATGGCGTTGGCTGGTTCTTTTATACCCCTGTCGCACTGACATCAGGGAAGAAGCGACGACATCCGACGCCGAACCTTGACTTTGGAATTCGGCCGACCGGGGACCTGCCTGACGGCAGGAAAACCCATCTGTTATGACTGCAGCTGTATGCACGATGAACATCTTGATTTTGCAAAGGCCTTTGACACAATCTCACACTCAGGCATTGAAGATAAACTAAGCAAACTGAATGTAAACCCCCTTGTTGTAAAGATAGGTTGCCAAATGGCTTGCAAACCAGTCACACACTATAGAAGTGGGTGACTCCACATCAACCAGCAGACCCGTCTCTAGTGGGGTCTCACAAGGGTCAGTTCTGGGCCCCGTACTGCTTGGTATATACTTCTCAGAGGTTCAAGCCAAAACTAAGGAGCTGTTCATAGGTAGGTACTAGGCTATCTGCCCAAGGGCATTTATAAGCCTAGCCAGAATGTGTTGGCTTTCGCCTCCCTTTTAAATTAGTTTCCTGGGCCTCTGTCTAGCAGGGCCATTGAAGTGATCCCCGTGGTGAATTTATGATTTCCCATCCACTCATCAAGATTTCTCTTGAAGAGTGTCAGTGAGGGGCTCTGCCTAACAAACTGGGATTCTATTCTAGAGCAAGGGAAGTCTCTGGGACAGGAATCTATCCCTCCAGTATGTCCTGTCTATTGTTGTGTTGAGGTTTAATTCACTGCTGCGTGTGGCTCTAAGAGATTTTGTTTTCTTGAGGTGGAGCATGTCCATTAATTCCAGGTTGGACATGGCCTTATACGTCAGGCAGAGATCACCTCTGAGCAGGCACTAAGCAACTGAGTTGAGCTGGAATTTCTTCAGTCGAGCTGCATAGGGCATCTGTTTGAGGCCCATGATCCTCTTGGTGAGGTACTTCTGTGGCCTTTCCAGCTGTTGCAGGTGTCGAGCAAGGTACATTCCAAATGGGGCATTGCACTCTATTATGGGCCTAATGAGTGATGGGTAGAGGGGCTGTGGCTGACCAAGTTTGTGGATGACTGCAAACTGGGTGCAATTATTGACCCCCAAATGTCATTAGTATACTTCAGGAGGGTTTTATACAGACCAACGACTGGCATCTTAGTCATGGTTTCAAACTGAATGCAAAGAAATGCATCATCATTCCCTTCGGTAAAAACAATGTCCCTTCACACTATCAAATTAACAATACCCTATGTACCTACGAAGTGGCAAGAGATCAAGGATCACAAGTAGACTGCGACCTTAACTTTCACCACCATGTGCCTACTGTAGTACAGAAGGCTTTCTACGTAGCATAATTAATTAGCAAAGGCATTGCCTCTAGAGCAAAGGAGGTTATAACCCCTCTATACTCGTCACTAATCAGGCCCATAATTGAGTACAACACCCCTTTCGGCATGTACCATATAAAGTGACTGCAGCAATTAGACAGACCTCAGAGGTTTCTAACTAAGAAGATCAAAGGGCTCCAGTGTGTGCCTTACACTGACCAAAAAGTCCGGTCACTATACTCAGTATCATATAGACTTTTAGGGGAGACATATGCCTGGCTTACACAGCAATCTCCAACCCAAATGTAATGAATTTACTGCACATCCATAACTCAAACAGGACAAAAGCTACCCATTCTAGGGATCTAAATATGGCCTACGACTTAAATAAGACATACTGGAGGGACCGATTTGTCTCCCAGCAAGTGCAGTGTCTTTGGAATAGGCTGCCAATTCATGTGAAGCAAAGCACCTCTATTACTGTTCAAAAGGAACCTGAATGAGTGGATGCGGCATTGTAAATTCTTACTGGGGATAGCACCCACAACCCTCCTAGACATGGGCAGTCATTACTAAATACAATCCTGGGTGTTAATTAGAGAATCTATGGTATTAACATCGGGATGAAATGGCTAGGCTTGAAATGACCTCTGGGTCAATAGCCTAGTAACCTCCTATGATCCTAAGTACTGGCAGAATAAAGGGAATCTCACAGAACAAAAAGAGGTGCAAATACAGAATGCTAAAGAGAATATAAGGGAGTATTTGGATAATATGCATGAGTTTAGAAAGATTGCTACTAAGCAACTATTTTTTAATGATCACTCTAGAACGCAAAAACTTTTAACACAACTTAGGCAGCAGGAAGTAGAAAAGGGTTGTTGCCAAACTTAGGGAATGTAAAACAAGAAAAATAACCAGAGATCCTATACAGGTTTTACACATATTTCAAGAAATGTGTAAATCAAGAAACAGCACAAAGGGAAATATTCATAAAAGACTTAATATGAGGCCCAACAACAAACAGTTATGATAGGTAGGGATGAGATAAAAATAGTGATGTATAATCAATCTTCAGGAAAGTCCCCAGGAACAACTGGTATTCCTTTGGAAGTCCGCAGAAAAAAGGTAAAGATCTGGAAGATTTTAAATGATTTCAAAGGAGGGGAAGCCCCAACATCTTGGAAGCTGTAGTGGCTGTATTACCCAAGGATGGTAAACGCCCATTAGACCCAGCTTCATACAGAACCACTTCAATTTTAATTCATGATTTCAAAGTGTCTGTATCTATACTAGCTAAAAGAATGGCAGAGGTGTGGTCAAATATGATAGACATGGATCAATGTGGTTTTGTGGGGGGAGGCAAACATTTGACAACATAACAGAACAATAATGACCCAGAGGGAAGCAGAACGTAAGAAAATATTGCTGTTGTTCTTGGGTCTTGATGCAGAGAAAGCATTCAAGAGTAATCTAGGATTTTATGAGTTGGGCAATGGAAGCATCGGTATTCCCTGAGACAATAAAAGGATAATTAGGAGGATATATGAAGGATAAGAGGCAAAAATTAAAGTGGGTGGGTTCTTCTCTGATAAGTCGTTCAGTCAATGCACTACTTCTTTTTGGCATGTACTTCTTGGAGGTCAAAGCTAACGTTAAGGGATTGTGACTGATCAAGTTTGCAGAGGACACCATAATCCTACAACAGGGCCTGTCCCAAATAATTGGTGCCAGAATCATGGACTGAAACTAAATTACAAGAAAAGTATAACTGCATCCTTCAGCATGACTCCTGTAACTATCACATTGACAACACCGTCCCAGAAAACTGATCCCATAGTTAGAGATCTGGGAACCTATGTTGACAATGAACTGTCCTTTGATCACTACATGTTCATTATTGTAAGGAAGTCCTTCTTCATCTCACCACAGGTTATATCAAAGTTATGGTATCCAGAGCTAGGGAAATAATTGTTACTTTGTACTCAGAGATCATCAGCCCAATCATTGAGTATAATGCCCCTTTCGTTATGTATCTTCCCAAACACTTGTCACAACACAACACTTCCTCAGTAAATCAATCAATCGATCGATCATAAAAACTATACAGACTGCCTCAAACCATTGTCTTCTTGTCATCATTCAGGCTACCGAACAGCAACCTATGCCTTCCATATAAAGTCTCAACAGACCCTGTTCTCTCAGAACATTTACAGATTCACAAGTCCAGTGTTATAAGAAACAACTGCTCAAGGAATCTCAACCTCCGTTGCAAGATTAACAGAACATACTGGATGGACAGGTATGTATCACACAGAATACAACTTGTATGGGACTGGCTTCCCCTCCACATGAAGCCGGCTACTTATGTTACTCTAATCAAACATAACGTGGAAGAGTGGATGGGTGGCTGCCAATTCACCCCTGGATAAGCACCAATGGCCTTTACAGATAGGGGAAACAGAAGTACAGAACATATACTTGTGTGGCCTGCATTTGGGGATTCATATTGCAAAATATATATGGTGGTAAATAACATGGGAATACAGGCCAGGCTTCTTAAAATCCTTGCTGATCAACAGCCTAACAAGCACTTATGAACCTATAGTGTGTATGTGTGTGTGTCTACACACATATATATATATATATATATATATATATATATATACATACACACACACACACACACACACACACACACACACACACACACACATGCGCGTATTTACATTTTTATATTATACTGATCAGAAAAGATCTCCAAAGACTTAGTATTAGCCAAGAAAGAAGCTCCGATTTCTACCTATTTAAGGAAATGTTTTTGTGATAAACCATTTTAATAAAACAGGAGTGGAGAACCATGTGCAAAATGTATTGTGAAAAGAACAGTGGAGTAAAGGCAGAAAATGAAACGCTCCATCATCCTGACAATGGACTTCTTCTAGTACTGGAGGTTAGTCAAACATCCCAGTTTTCACCATATATGGCATCAAGGTGTGCCAGTTCCATGGCTTAGAGGGACAAAGCCCTCACTTTGCCCCAGATGACCACAGCTTGACTACTGGCTCAGATGCTGGGGGGAGGAAGGCGGCAATGGAATGAAATAGTTAACACTGGCTTACCCATACCATGATGGAGGATACCACAGCTGGTCCACAGGGAAGACTGTGACCCATTCTTACACTAGCAGCACGAGGGATAAGCATGTGTGAAAACCATCTTCATGCAAGCTGCAGCCTAGCACCTACTAGGGTTTACAGAACAAAACCACAATCCCCAAAGACAACTCTCCCCAACAGAAATGAATGAGACATGGGGTACGGGAACAATGAATGGGTCAAAAGATGAATCTGTGGAGGGGTACTTTGCAGAATGGAGGGGATCAAACAAAAAATAAATAAAACTATGAAATCAACATACCAATCATGGGCTTAACATTCTGAGTATGCACTGGCATGTTGGATGAAGTGCATCACTCGTCAAGGTTAACAAAGAAACATACTAAGGTGGGTCAGAAAAATGTACAGATACTAAATGCCTCCCTCCCAATCGATATACCACAATGCACAGTACATTATTACCACCGCAGCAGTCAAAACAGTGCAAGAACAAAGGTGCATATGGACCATTTGTGGTTCAAAAAGAAAGAATATGAGACACTCAGGAGTAGGGGTGGGAAATAGCAGTGTGCTTTATTTGTACAAAAAAGAACAGTCTCAGTACACTCTATAGTAAGCATATAAAGGTATATAAAAGACATCAACAAACAATCTTATGTTCCCTTGCAAAAGTATAACTCACTCTTCAAACCTATAATTAATAGCAGTGCAGAAAAAATGCAATTTCCGCTTCTCTTTGTATATTTATGGGTTGCAGTCTTAAATGTATGTTCTGTGGCTTGACCTCTAAAAAAAGTATGAAGCCTGTCCCTATGATACAAATACAAATTGATGTCACAGTCAGCTTTGCTAGGCAATGTTTTCAAAACTCTGCACTAATTTAATTTTATAAATATATAATGCACAGTTTAAAAAATAATGTTAACATTCAGATGAACTCGCATGCAAACAGATATGTAAACTAAATTACGGTAAATCAAAAATATCTGGTATCCTTTACTGCTTTAGTTTTAGCTCTGCATCAGAACATTTCACGTAACTTGTTTCAAGTGATTCGCCAGTTAAACTTATAAACAGCAAAAAATTAACAGCATTATTGTTCCTTCCCAGTACATTCCAGAAATTAGTTCACAGATCTTTTGAGTTGTAAACTTTCACTACATGGGCATGACATATCTCAAAACAATTTTATGCACTTTTTGGTAGGGGGATGACAACATTCACTAAATCAAACAAACTGGTTTAATCTTCCCTTTGTTTTTTTTTCAAGCAAAACCCAAAACCCTACCATATTACAGTCTATACTGTCCAACCTTATATATAAGTATCAGAAGTCACAATTTTCATCAGTACAGTGAAGTTAGCCATATGTACAGCAAAGTTACAAACTCATTTCCTGTACTCAACAGGAGGAAATGGTTGGGTGCAACATCGTATTGTGAACTGTAAAAATTCTACATGTAAACAGAGCAAGATGCAAACAAAATCTCATTAACACAATACAACGGTGCTTAATGCAGAAAAATGGAGCTTAATGCAGAAAATAGTACAAAAATGTGCAAAACAACACAGCTCCTTATGGTAGGTTATGATATTCTATGCAAATGACAACAGGATGGGCAACAGTTGGTCAAATGCCAAAAATCAGCATATCATTAAGTTTGTAATTAAGTAATTCAGCTTGTCATTTTGACACAGTGGCACAACTATTACAAAAATGTAAAACAGTGCACAGAATACATGGCCTCTTTCAGCCAATAATGCAGAAACA
The DNA here is from genome assembly GCF_019279795.1 of Protopterus annectens. Lineage (NCBI taxonomy): Eukaryota > Metazoa > Chordata > Ceratodontiformes > Protopteridae > Protopterus > Protopterus annectens. The sequence continues at coordinate 1,372,666,148 of NC_056735.1, read as the reverse complement.
TGTTTTTATCATCTTTTTTACAAATGTAAATGAGCAAACTTAAGATATCTTTATATGCTGACAACTTGTAATGTACTCCCAAGAGTCAAAAAGACAGCTATGCACAATCTTACCTCTCATGATTCAGTCTTGTAAACGACACTGTAAACATCCCACTAAAACTTACAGTTGTCAGAGTCCCAAAATGGATTCACCCTGACTAAAAGGTGCTTTATAGCAGAAAAACAAGGAATCTGACATCAAAGCCAGGATACAGCTGATGGTGCAATGACCACAAAGTTTCTTACCTGTTATGTTTGTAACACAGCAGTACCACCTCTAATAAAAAGCAGCTCTGCGCTTCCCTCAAATTCCTACTCAACAATAAAATGAGCAACTAACCATACAGTTCTGTAATAGTGGCTTTTGTGAAAATAGGGCTTTCGCCAAAAAGGTAAACAAGGAGGGTAAAAAAAAAATCAAAGTTGAAATTCATCACCAACTGCAAGTAAAAAAATGCTTCCAAATACAGTAACAGAAAAAAAAAGGAAAACATAAAGGAATTGCACCACATTGATTAACGGACAGATCAGATTGTTTCAAAGTGCTGAACAAATGCTAGGAAATGTGCTGCGTGATATTCATGACAGCAGTCTAAGTTAGCATTCAGATTTTGCACATTACCTAATGTACAAATAACGATGCATGCAATAAGGTCTACTCATGATTCAGGAACACAAAGTGACAAGGTTAAATCTGGGTAGAGATGAAATGACAAAAACTAGGATGAAATGTCAAGTGGTAATGAGATAACCAGAGCAAAAGGATGAATGGAATGTTATAAATTTTTTTGTATGATAATTTTTTGTCTCTGAATGTATCTCACTCTGTGGAGCTTTTCTCCCCGGGCCTCTACTGAAAATGGAAATTTATCCAGCTAGACTAGCCCGGTCAACAAATAAAAATAAATAAAATAAAATATAAATTATAGTCACAACAGCTGCGCAAACCTGCATATGCAACCATTTTCTTTTTAAATAGGTTATTAATTAATACTGAGTTGGAATATTCCTTGCAGCAATAACCAACCTAGACAAGAGGGCCAGCGTCAACCCTTAGACCTAGAAGTAGAGTCAGCAACTCTACCATGCCACTACACTGCCTACAAAATACAGCAGCACTTACCGAGCAGACTAAACACCATTTGGTCCAAACATATATATACTCAGGTCTTGAGTGTCTAGAGTCTCTCTTGAGTTAGGTGGTTTGGGACCTTTCTCTCTGAGGCCCACTCTAAAACTGGGCTTCATCTCAATAAAGCAAACTTTGATAAACTGATATCTAACTCCCTTACTCCGTAAAATACATGCAGGCTAAAATAGAAACCTTTTATGACCCCTACAACATCTGCACAAGGGCCAGACACCTGTAACATCTGTGCAAGGGCCAGCCACTCCAGTGTTCTCTGGAATCAAAAGGCCTACTTTCAAATGAGGGCATGTCCAAGTAGATTCAACAGTTTCTCAAGGTGCTTCTTCATCCTCCTGACAACATCCCTGGATGTCCTGGGAATGCTTAGATGATTCAATGTAGAATTTGTACCAACTCCTACCTCCCGAATAGCTTAAACTATATAACAGGAGAGTAGAGATCAGCTCCACAGACTATGAAGGTACTCCTGTTTAAGACTTCAGCAGCTGAAGGCAACAAGTAGCCATGTCCAAAGGTTGGCCTGTGTCTGTTAATACAGAAACCCAGTGACCTGTCTGTGGACATCAGCAGTGAGCCAAAGAGTTAGTTTTAAGAAAGAGGCCTTCTATGTAACAGAACATGGGAATTATGGGGTCTCCAGCCTTAACAGATAAGTATTCAGGCCAGAAGGACAAACAGGTGAGGATTAAAACAGCTGCAGCAGTTGACAAAATGAAGGGCCAGGGCAGAAACATAGCTGGCTCAACCAGTTCTCCGGGTCAGTCCTAAGTACTAGTACCCCACCCCCTCAGCACTTCAAAAAAAAAAAAAAAAAAAAGTCTGCTCCTTGTACTGCAAACAATCAGAAGGCCAGATGCAAGACACACATCCCTCTTCATGCCCCAGCTATTCAGGTCCCATTTCTTTACCCCACCCCTCCTTCCTTGCTCTGCAGTAAAAAATAAATAATCTCTTCTTTTAAATTGTAGCAAAGAGGTTTTAGTTAAAAAAATAATTTTAAAATGTAACAAACTACCTGCTAAAAATGTAGCAGGCAATTGCTACAATTTATACCCTGTATGAACGACTACAGTGTTCAGGTTTTAGTTAAAAAGATTTTTTTTTTTACTTTTTATACTGTAACAAACTGCCTGCTACTATATAGCAGTTTGCTACAGTTTAGACCACACAGAGTACAATAGTGCTCAGGCCTGACCATAAATGACCAGTACCCACTGCACTGAAGAGAGATTGGGAGGATGGATGGTTGATCATGCCTTCTACCATTTTGCACCTGGGGGAGTTACCCCCCTCTTGCCTCACCTTGAAAACTCTGGTGGGGTCACTAAGTGATCATTCCTGGCTTCAAAATGAGTTTGGCAAATCATCCAACTACAGGGAGGGGGACATATTGCTCAGGCTGTTCTTAGCAAAGTATAATGTAAACCAGGTCCTGCAAAATTTATTTTGAGAAAAAAAAAAAAGAAAATTTGAGAAGAATACATTTTACAGAGACCTTCCAGCACTCACACTGCTAGGTCTATGGCGAGTAACATTTGTGTTGCCACCACATGGCCTTCAGCAAATATCTCTATGTGGCACAATAAGTCAGACATCAAGTACTGTTAAGGATCTGACTTTGTAGCTAAAACCTCCATTGTGGGATATGAAACCTATGTGCTTACTGTAAAGGCAGAGTTGCATTAGCAGTTTCACCTCTGACACTATTCCCACCCTGCTAGCCCCTGCCATCCAGCACAGTAGAAATTGTCCTTTTTTAAAGCTTAACTTTTCTTTCTTTGGGCTTTTTTTCTGAAAGTACTGATTTACTGTTTTACAAGTCCTCTAGAAAGGGCATTTGGCAGGAAGAATCATGGGAAAGTGATGAGTCTAGGGTAGCAGGGGAAAGTTTTAAGCACCAAGCTGGCAACAGTATCTGCCAGTCTTAGATGTGATAAAGATGAAACTGCCAGTAGAGCTCTATTGTTAGAATAAGTGCAAAGTTTTTGTTTGTGTGAAATCTGCACCAGTTCCCATTTTGACAAAGTCCAGCTGATAATATGATGGCTATCATCTACTTGGCTGCCAGTGTCCCCTCATTTTCAGAAATTCCTATCCTCGTATTGACCCTTTCTTGCTCTACGGTCTGTTACAATTGTGGCTCCAAGGGTGCAGTTAGATTTATCTGGAAATGGGTCCTTCACCAATCAAAGCTTGCAACCTGGGAACATACTACCAGGCTAGCTGAGGACGTCCCTAACATTAATTGGAATTAAGGATCCCCTGAAAACTTGATGGCCTTTAATATCTGACGTACAGCAATATCACCACATGATTTGTTGCATTACTATTTTAAATTTGTTTTCCTCATTTTACTGTAATACTTACATCATAATTAACATCCGTTTACCATATGTATTTATTACTTATTTTGAGACCTGTTTGTTTACAACTAAAAGTACTGCAATAAACTTGAACTTGGTTAGTTTTGACCCCCCCCCCGGTCCCTGCTGTCTGGAATTTTACAGTGAATGACTTAAAACATGACCAAATTAATACAGAGCCTGACTACATAGGAATTGTTTGAGGAGCAAGTGCCAGAAGCAGCAGAAAGGATTCAATATGTTTCATTAGATGCAGTCACTTTGTTAATGTGAATCATTCCTCAGTGGCGCAAATCTAACAGGAAATGCTGAAGGAGCTGTACATTTTTAAAGAGTCATGATATTCTTAGGGAATCGGGGTCTTCTCATGATTCATTATTGCCCAAGTTTATTTGGACAGCAAATGGGGCATTTATGTTCATCAGCCTCACTTCATCCCATGTTACTGGTCCTACCCAGTCCATTTCACAAGGAATGGTGGTTCTACTTCATGTTACTGGTCCTACCCGGTCCATTTCACAAGGAATGGTGGTTTTACTTCCCAGCTCTCCCTATTCCACAAGAAGGCTAGGCCAGTTAGTCCTGGGGTAAATTTGAGGGTACCCATTGAGATATCCAGGTTTGGTCTGAAGATGATAATGTAATGCACTGCTTATCACACTGGGGCACTTCATTTCACAAAATGCGGGGTGCTGTGTAATGAATCTGTCTGCTTATCCCACTGGGGCACTTTATTTGAACAAAATGCGGGGTGCTGTGTAATGAATCTGTCTGCTTATCCCGCTGGGGCACTTTATTTCACAAAACGTGGGGTGCTGTGTAATGAATCTGTCTGCTTATCCCGCTGGGGCACTTTATTTCACAAAATGTGGGGTGCTGTGTAATGAATCTGTCTGCTTATCCCGCTGGGGCACTTTATTTCACAAAATGTGGGGTGCTGTGTAATGAATCAGTCTTGCTGCTGCATTCCATGAATCTGCTAGTGAAGACTTAGGATCCTGATTCTGGTGTTTGCTAAACTGTCAGACTTGTGCAGATGGGAAATCAAGGACAACAGGGTCTCTAATGGCACAGTAGGTGAGGCAGAAGTCACCCAAAATACTAATAAAGAAAGATCTTCTAGCATTTCTTGGTAACTCTGGGTCTTTAAGTCTGAAATGCCTTTTTAGGAACCTTCGGGGTTTCTCTAGCTGTCTAAAATATTGAGCTAGATGCATCGCACAGGAGGCACTGACCTCTGTAACTGGTCTAATCAATACAGAACATAAGAGAATGACAACTTTAGACTTGGGTGATATACCCATGGAGTTTACTTGTGCTAAAGTGAACGATTTTCTGACTAAAGTGGTCACATGATGAGTAAATGAGAAGGGAAGTATCAACCCAGGTATCTGGTCTTTGACTGCATTTTCATTTAGTAGTAGATTACTGTCTGTGCTATATGTTGAGGCTAGGTGGCTGTTTACCAAATGAAATGACACTGCACTTTTACACATTTAATTTGGGCACATTTTCAGTACATCACATGTTAACTAGGACAGGTTTTTACTGAAGGGTACAGCTGTCAGAGAGGGGTGTTGACAACACCACCCAGGTTGCAGTCATCTGCAAACTTGGTTAACCAGAGGTCCTGGTGCTCAATTTGGAGATTGGGGAAGTAAATGCTGAAAAGGAGATGCTCCAGTAACACTGTCCTAGGAATGCTGTTGCTTACCTTTATACTTTCATATGACGCACCTGCCACATGAATTATGCGGAGTCTGTCTTTCAAACAGTTTGTTATTCATCTTACCACATAAGGTTCCACATTTAAGTATTTAACATACCCACAATTCCAGCTTGGGATATGGTATCAAATGCTTTGGGAAGGTTACTTTAAGCTGTGTGAACAGCTAAGTCACTGTCAGCAGACAGAAAGCTTTGGTTTTGCTCATTTTGGCTTTCTCTAGAAATTTTGAGATAAGTGGGTAAATAGCCCCAGAGGCAACCTCTAGATAACTGCATCACTAGAGCATCCTTTCAATGAAGGGAGAAGTGAAAAGTGATTGCTTCATTTGAAATTAGAAAAGGATATAGATCTCAGCATTGCTCCTCACTGAAGGAGCAGGGTATGAGGGGTCTAAATCATATAATGGAAAGCTGATAACTCCAAAGCACAAAACCGCGAGCTTCAAACCTCGAAAGCAGACATCGAATCCACCAAAAAAGAAAAAAAAACACTCTTTGCAGGGGGGAAAGCCTCCCTGCACCCCCCACACCCCCGCTACTTAAATATACCAACTCTGAGATCGCACTACAGTGCAGTAAAGGGAAATCTTCCCTTCCCGCACTCTATGGCAATCTCCGTTCTACGGTTCAACATTTGAAGTTCAGAGTTTTGTGCTTCGGGGTTATCAGCTTAGGACATCAACCCGGGTACGAACTGCTGTCAGACTTAGGGCTCATTATTGTGGCATCAGAAGAGAACAGCTGAGCCTAGCAGTGACAGAAATTACCTAACCCAGGATATAAGTGGCAATGGGAAGACTTATGCAAGCAAGAAAGTCTCACGGCCTTCTAACCAGTCCGCTCCAGCTAGTTTATATACCAACCACTACTATGTTATCCCAGTGGATGGCAGCTGCACTGCAGGGGAGACCTGAAACACATGTAAGATGAGGACATCCCTCATCTCTAGAATATTTATGTGTAGACTGGCCTTTTGGACTGATGGGAAGACTTGGACTGTCTTGCTCCAAACATGCTTCGTCTTACTGGGGGCCTTACTTACTGCCCTTGTAAGAAGACAGTTTGAGAAAAAGGAGGATTGCAAACCTGATACAAGACTGATATTCGCTCTAGAGATGAAGTTCATCTGTCCTGGGTTGGAAAGGACTGCAAGGCATTAGTAGCAGTAAGGATTCCAGATCAACCATTGTCTGTATTGCTTCTGGACGTGCTCAGACAGGGATATCTTTCACTGTCAGCACTGGAAACTTCCATAACTCCAAAGAAAAATACTGGGATTGCCAATTATGAAGGGCCAAAACTGCTCAAAGTCTAATCCTAGACAAACAAAATAGGTACCAAAGTACAGTATAACAGAATGAGCCTAAACTCTGAAATGAAGATGGATGTCAACACCTTAGCTGAGGCCGAAACCATCAAACCTGAACACCAAAAAAAATCAAGTTTAAGGATGGTATACTCTGTTCCAAGACAGTGGGGATTGAAGCAGAGCCCAAAAGACTGACCTATGATGCTGAGACAGGGATCGACCCCATCTAGGCCAAGGGCAGAATCCACAACGCTTACAGCTGCATCAACGCTAGGTCAATTGAGGACAAACATACTGATTCCAAGGGGACATCAATATCAACATAGTCAGTGGGTCGACCGATCGCTGAGCAAGTACTGGAGCTTGAAAAGAGCCAGAGAGGAAGGGTCACCCCGACAGTAGCAGGAGAAGAGGAAGACACCTGCCACCAAATCTGCGACAGTTTAAAAAATTTTAATAACTTTGATAATTTTGTTTATAAATTCATGGGTAAATACTATGCCAACTGCCCTGAGGGGCTATTTTAAACCTAACCAATTACATGAGGTCAGAACCCAATCCTGTACTTTGCGTTTATGACGTGAAGACTAACCATTATGCTAAACTCAACCCACAATTCAACTGGACTAAAAGAGACCCAAGAGATTCACCAGACACAGACGAAGGGAGCCTAGAGGTACAGAGCTCTGATTCTAAGTCAATACTGTCAGTATTGAGGGGAGCAGAGAAGCCCTTTTCAGAGGAGCTACACCACAAGCATGCCTGGCAGACAATGTCACAGAAGAAATTAAAACAAAAAGTCATCAGAAGCCGTGGCTCCTGAATGAACTGCTTTGGGTTTCTCAGGAGCATTATCAGCATCCTTAATAGCACATATTTTTACTTCTGTGGGGAAAAAAACTGGAGGAGAAGCCGTGGACTCATCAAAGTGGCTTTACCTCAATTCTATTTCTGCACTCCTTGGTGGAAGAGGGCACAAAGGAGGCACAAAGAGAACATTCCTCTGAAGGCGAGCCTTTCCCAAACACATAAGACATTTGAATGCTGCTCTGGTACATAGTTTTGGCTTCGCACAGGCACTTCTTAAAGTATTGAGGCTCGTAGCTTTAATTTTTATTCATAGCTACAAACAAATGTTAGAGAGTAAGAAACAAAAAACAGAGTACAAAAGGCACTTCTCAAAATGCAAGCAATCTGGCAAACAGCAAGATTAAAGCTGGAAACAAAATTAAAAATGTTCTAATTTCATAAAATGTTGCCTACGTACAAAGAGGGGAAACTGTCAACAATACTGATAGGAAAACTGCTACATAAACATTACAAAGTTAATTACAAGCTAGAAAGGGAAAGATGTGACCTGTAGGAAGGCAAAACAATTGAAAACATTCTCCCTCTAACAAAGCACCCAGGGGATGTTTTGGTGTGCAAAGGACTTTAACGTTCCTGAAGAGATTTGGAGAGGTGGCTCTTTTGTGCCACGGCTTATAGGTAAAAGGCATGGACAAAGTAGTCTAGGAATGTTTTCTAAACAGACCTAAGTAGTTGCTAATACTAGTCCTGAGGTGAAGGACAGCAAAACTCCCAGCAGCGTCAGAAAATTATCAATAAGTATCCGAGCTGCAAAGGTTTGAGCCAGCAGCAGGTGAATAAAGTGCAGAATCAGGTAACCCCAGGTACAGAGAATTAAAGCAGTCCAAAGAGGAAGAAACCAAAGAATGCAGAACCACTGGGAGTTCATTAGATTAAGTGAATTGCTTTTATAACAGCAGTACTCATAAACCTGCAACAAAAAGAATAAGACAGCTGACTCCTGGCACTTAAGTGTCATCCTGCTGTCAGTAATAAACCCTAAACTGAGCATCAGCTCCTGCCTGTCACCACTGCATGTGATACTGGTGCAAACGAATCCTTAAGAGTGGTGCAAACAGACACACTGATGATCTTGGACTTATTAAACTTCAACAGATTACAATCAACAAACTTTATATCCAGTCCAAATAACCCTCATGAAAGTTTATGGTACAAACTCTATCCTTGAGGGAAGGGCAGGTAAAGCTGCAAAACATCAGCACAGCAACGGTGGCAACGGTGCTGCAGATCTCTCCACTGAGAGACATCTTCCCAGGTAAAGCTGCACAGCATCAGCAGAGCAACGGTGGCAACGGTGCTGCAGACCTCTCCACTGAGAGACATCTTCCCAGGTAAAGCTGCACAGCATCAGCAGAGCAACAGTGGCAATGGTGCTGCAGAATTCTCCAGTGAGTCACATCTTCCCAGGTAAAGCTGCACAGCATCAGCACAGCAACGGTGGCAACGGTGCTGCAGATCTCTCCACTGAGAGACATCTTCCCAGGTAAAGCTGCACAGCATCAGCAGAGCAACAGTGGCAATGGTGCTGCAGAATTCTCCAGTGAGTCACATCTTCCCAGGTAAAGCTGCACAGCATCAGCACAGCAACGGTGCTGCAGACCTCTCCACTGAGAGACATCTTCCCAGGTAAAGCTGCACAGCATCAGTACAGCAACAGTGGCAATGGTGCTGCAGAATTCTCCACTGAGACACTTCTTCCCAGGTAAAGCTGCACAGCATCAGCACAACAACGGTGGCAACGGTGCTGCAGACCTCTCCACTGAGAGACATCTTCCCAGGTAAAGCTGCACAGCATCAGCACAGCAACAGTGGCAATGGTGTTGCAGACCTCTCCACTGAGAGACATCTTCCCAGGTAAAGCTGCACAGCATCAGTACAGCAACAGTGGCAATTGTATAGCAGAACTCTCCACTGAGAGACATCTTCCCATGGCATCAAGTATACATAAAATAAGAAGGACCCCAAAATGGAAATATGTGGGCTACCACAAGTGAAAGGGAATAATACTCAATATTACAGACACTATAAATGATTGGAGAGCTAAGCATCAAAACAGTCTAGGACCTCACTTGAGAAAACAAAGATACTGCAAGGGATCCAAAAGGATCGCATGGCTTACACTGCTGAATGCCAAATGCAGACTGAACAGGACCAGAACCAAGTAAAAATATCAAACCTTCAATCCTAAAATATCATTAAAGACCCAAGTGACAACCATCTCAGTAATGATAAACCACAGCATATATGAAAAGGAAGCTTAACACACCGAAGTAAAAACATCATAATTCATTCCCGCCACTGTACTTTACATAAATACTAAACAAAGCAAGTTCAGATGGATAATATGCTGATTTGGAATGGATTATACATAAAACATCTCTTAAGAATCCTGCTGCATAGTCACCATATTCGTCAGAGTTTTACTAATAAACAGGAAGTTCAACACAAGAAGGTCATCAAAAATCTAATCCCACTGTCTTAAATACCGTCTCTCTGACACCCTCCATGTGAGAGGAATAAAGACACCTTATTGAAGTTTTCAGGTTTATTCAGTTAAGTAGGTAGATGGGTAAGTGTTCAGAACACTTGTCCGTCTACCTACTTAACTGAATAAACTACTGGAAACTTAAGATGTCTTTATTCCTCCCACAAGGATGGTATCAAACAGAGAATCTTCTAGATCTGCTAGCTAGTGATTTTATATGAACTAGTCTTTTACACTCTGTTTCTTTTTAGTTCCGTCACCCTCTGGGTCACAGGCATACCAGACTTTACTTAAGCCCTCTGGATTACCTCTGTTACCTTCTTAAATACAGACAGCCAATGCCTCCATTAAAATAGCTAAATAAAAAATGGACATAATGGAAGAAGAGAATCTGATAAATGGTAAGGTCCAAGCACCTCTAGGCAGGAAATAACTAGTCTGATGGGCATGGGTCCAATCTGCAGGTAACATAACATGGAATGGAAACCAGAGGAGCAAAGTTGCTGAGTTGATGTACAAATGGTAAACTTTCCCAACTCCAGGACAAAAAACAACCCTGGATCATTTACGGCAAAAAGTGTGGCCAGTTCATATTCTTCAGAGGAAGAAGTCATTCTTGAAGGTGAGGCAGGCTACAGTCTCCTGCCCACTGGGAAAACGGTTCAGAGGAGTTGAGAGGAAAACCACTACAAATGGAAATGAGATGGAGAGAAAGTATAAACAGAGACAAGAAGCTGGAGCTCCTCTGACTAAAAACCAGGTGAGACGAGGGACAAGATATGAATTCAAATATCATGACTTGGATTTATAAGCAGGTCACCCCGAATATGAAAGACAGAAAGAAGGGGGTACTGGCAGGATATTTCAGGAAGCAACTACACATTTCTCTATGGAGAAGGTCATGGACCCATGCAACGGTCTAGCAGAACAGACAGAAACAGTCCACATAAGCATTACACAGGATATGGGGCAGGTAAAGTAGGGGTAAGTGGGAAGGGGAGGCAGAACATTAGGTGCTCTTAAAAGGCACACTAGACAGACTAAATATCTCTGTTGCATTACTGATCAAATGTAATATAACCTTTCCCACATTCACCTTCCATGCTTTAATTTGTCACACTGCCCCTTCTCTTACATTCATTCATTTCCCATCTCCTTACTCTCAACAGTCCTACTGCTGTCACGATCTGTCACGATTATTTCTTTTAATCCCTTTTGACTTGGTTATAGTTGGTTTGCAGTTCCAATATTTTGTTCTCTTTTAATCCTACAGTCATCATCCTTTCCATCTCCAGATTTTTCCATCTTCCTCCTCACCTCCTTCAGTCACATTCCTTTTCATAAGTAGTCTAATAAATCCCATTAGTAGACCCCTCCCAGGTTCTTCTACTTTGCTTTTCATATAGCAACTCTACTCTGGTAACTGGCTGCATGATATTTATAACAACTTCTCTGTTACTAGTTTGCATTCTACATCTCCAACCTTGCTCCTTGCTTACATGCGCTAAATTAACAGCAGAGGACACACGATGGTCATAATTACTATTTGTGCCACAATGTTGCTCTTGATTTTACTCAGATCGCTCAAAAATGATACAACCACTCAAAGGTATGTCTGACTTCATACAGGAACTTCAACACTTGGCTCACTTACCGCTCGCTCATGTATCCGCTTTCTTCACGGTCATACTATTCCCTGTATGTCCCTGTGAAGATATCACTTACTGCTCACTCATGTACCTGCCTTCTTCATGGTCATACTATTCCCTGCATATCCCTGTGAAGATATCACTTACCGCTCGCTCATGTACCCGCCTTCTCCATGGTCATACTATTCCCTGTTTTATCCCTGTGAAGATATATCTTTCGGCTCTCTCATGTACCTACCTTCTTCATGGTCATACTATTCCCTGTTTATCCCTGTGAAGATATCACTTACCGCTCTCTCATGTACCCGCCTTCATCATGGTCATACTATTCCCTGTATATCCCTGTGAAAATACCTCTTACCACTCGCTCATTTACCCGCCTTCTTCATGGTCATACTATTCCCTGTTTATCCCTGTGAAGATATTACCATGCTTGCAGGAATTGCATGTAATGTCTGGACTTGTTAACAATATTTGTCACTGGAACTTTTTTACCCAAGCTGACACAAGAAATTGATTCTGAAGAGTTAGCTTGCCAGATCAAAGATAAAAAAAAAAAAAAAAAAAAAAATCTGAATCCTATATTTGGTTCTGAGTAAGTGCCCAGTAAGCAAAAACAAGGAAAATACCAAGACAAGAAACAAACAAAATAAATACAATCTACGTGTAATACAGAAAATGTTTTAAAAAGCGTCTACTAGAAAGAAAGAGTATCTCTCCAATGTATCTAGTCCAAGGGACATTTTGTTTGACCAGCTTGTACATGAAGCTGAACCTATAAGCAGAATGTAAAGTTATATCTAAACTACCACAAGCCAGATCCCACTATTTTGTCATCATGTTCAAATACTCTCTGGTAGCTGACCTTCCCTTCCTACGATGGATTTGTATTGACCCGTACACAGTAATATCAGCGTTATTCCAAAATCATATCACTGAAAACAACTTTCAGTGATAAAGAAACACATTTGAAGGGGGGATGCCCACCTTGCACCCCCTTGTGGGTAATGAGCCCTACATATCCCCTTACTAACTCCACAGCTGCATAACAGTCAGGAAAAGGGCAATCTCAAAGATTATAAAAAGTGTTTTTTCAATGTAATCTATTTGCAGCAATGGCACGCACACAAACAGCAGAAGTAGAATCAACTGGCTCCTTCCAAGAATTCCATTTCAGGACAAATAGTGATGGCCTATGCTTGCAGTTGAGAGGCAAGAAATCAGTTACAGTAATTTATTTTTTCTTGGGAGACCATAAAAGAATCAGCGTAACACCAAAGTAAAAATAGCATCAGAATTCACTCCCACCCCTGTACATACATATAAGTGCTAAACGAAGCAAGTTAAGATGGACAATTTGCTAGTTACGTGAACATTTGTGCATGTGTGAGTTCTTCTCTAGACACCAAGTTTCTAGTGCGTTATTCATAAGTCGCCTGAGTTTGTACGTATTACTTTGTTTTAAAACTTTTAAGCCCTTAAAATTAAGAGTATTGCACATCTATAGTTAGAAATATATAGACTCTGAATGTACACCTCCTTGCTCTGGTGTTGGAAACAGAAATATTTTGAGTGTTTTAACTGTGACCAACATAATGCCCTTAAGTTCTCTAATTCTGCCTCAACAAAAGTACAGAACTACTAGTATGAGAAGAACGTTGATGGAAAACAAGAGTCATTCTGAAGGGCATTTATAGTTGCTGATCCAAATCAAGTCGGCCGTGACACCCCAGTGTAGGTACATGATACTGACCACGACCAGGACATGCATGATCTGATGACTGTTGAACCAGTAGTCAAACTTGCCCGGTTTCCAACGTTCTGGGACACGGGCAACATTTATAATGCCACCAACCAATGCCACAGCGTCCATGACAAGGAAGGAGAACAGTGAGGTAGGGCTACCCGTTCCCACGTCCAGCCAGCGAAGGTAGAAGAACAGGAACCTGAAGAAAGCCTGCCAGGCAAATGACTGCAGTCGTGTGATGTTGCTCCTGGCAGTGATTGCGCGGTAGATTGCATAGGATGACACAATGCTGTAAGTTAGCAAAGCAACTGTCCGAATGACTGGGTAACACACCAATGTGCAGTAAATAATGGGCAACGCACCTAAAGAAAAAGAGAGAAGAACTCGTAAGGACATTGCAGTAAACTTATCAAGCTGCAAACAGTAACAATATCCATTCAACCGTCAGTAGAATCACTTCACACCTGTGAGAAATTAAAGAAAAAGAACACCCACAGTAATGCATCCACAAAGGTTAATTTATTGGGTAAAAAAGCTGATGAGGGGAGAGTGTACAGCAGTTAAATGACAGTAACTACAAAGATACATACTTAAGAAGGCAAACCCAGTCCCAGCAACCAACTCATCAATGGATCTACAGCACAGGCAATATTGTTAATATGGTGGACTTCAAACCAAGCAAAAGTACAAAGCCATCCTAGGAAGAGATTCCTTATCCTGGGGAAAGGGGAGGTATGGGTGAGAATGCAGAGGGTGTAGGGGCATCAGACACTCAGCTGTACAGGTGAAAATGCAGAGTAGCATGGGTGAGAATTCACAGGGCATAAGGGCATCATCACACACAATCAGAAGCACTGGTGGGAATGTACATCACACACAATCAGAAGCACTGGTGGGAATGTACATCACACACAATCAGAAGCACTGGTGGGAATGTACATCACACACAATCAGAAGCACTGGTGGGAATGTACATCACACACAATCAGAAGCACTGGTGGGAATGTACAAGGCATAAGGGCTAAAACTACATGCCCAAAATCAAAGGAAACTGAAGGATAAAGGCTGACTGATAGCACAACATCTAAACCACCTTTCCCAAAACAGATATCCATACACTGTCTTGCCAACGCCTTAAATGAAAGTGGTGTTTTCCGCTTGGGCAGGTAATCAGATGCATAATAAAATGTACAGAGCAGCTGGTGGGGGGGGGGCACCTTTGCTAACAGACTATGTATCAGTTGGGCAAGTAAGTGAGTAACACTGGAAAAGTGAGCAAGGGATGGTGCACTTTACTGTAAACTTAAGGCATGACCGTACACTACAGTACAAAGGGATGGGGCACTTGTACAGTACACATGACAGGTAGGGGACACACAAGGCAATGCTGCTGCTCAGAAAGTACAGGACGGCACTATCCCAGGGGTAAGGCACATGGTAAAACAGCTGGGAGGCACATCACATACCAGCACCATCTTCACATAGTAAAAAAACAACAGCAATTTGCAGTGGGATGAGATGGTAGCAGGGCATACACCTTGCATCTATACCAACAGGCTAGGTATAATCACGCTGTTTAGCAGCAAAAGATTTTTTGAAACAACTCCTCTTCAGATTACAGAAGTAAATGGATTGCAAGTTTTAACGTATGTCACTGCAATGAGTAAAATAGGGATTTTAAAGATGAAAAGAAAACCAATTAGTATCACCTTATATACATTTAATGTACTCATGTTTACAATACAACCCCCATAACCTCAATCACCCCTCAAACATGTGAATTCATGCTCTTCAACATTCCTTCTGTTTCCCATACATTGATGTGCCAGTCCGCCTGCCCATATACACAGCCCACCCACTGGCATAATCCTCCTAAACATCTTATTACAGTAACGTTTTATGATTTCCATTCCCACTCTATCTAAGCAAAACTGTTAAATAATGACATGTCTTCATTTCTACTTCGTCACCAGGTACTTGACGGACAGTGACCTTGCATGTACACATCACGCTGTCACTATCAAAGGATCAGAACAGTCACCCCCTAGAAAAACTGCTTGGTGGAAAAAAATAAATAAATCACGGTATCTGCTGGCTGTCCATACAGCTCCCAAGGAGTGTCCTCATTAGTATGCGTGACACAGAAGTGGACACTGCCCCTGTACATTAAGGATGGGTCAGCTGGTCGATATTAAATCTCAGTGAAGTACTAGCCTTCTCCCCAATCAAAACAGGATCTTGCAGAATCAGACATCCTTTCCAGTCAGCAAACCTGCATACTACTCACACACACCCTCCACCTCCCCCACACATGGGGATACAGGTCACCCCTCTCCCAGACACGGGGGTGCAGGTATACATACTGGTACATCTGTGTGTGCTGTGATCGGCAGCCAAAGCTCCATGCTGTGCAAAAATACACTATGGGAGCTGACAAATTCAGAATACCAGGCATTGTCTTATGAACAGAAACCTTATGGGAAAGCATTCAGTTCCTCAGCAAGAAGAAGAAGCTTAATCTCTTTGTCGCTCAAAATTACAAAATTGCAATCTAAGAATTTTAACTTTGAATGAAGCAAATGGAAAAGGGTGTCTGATTCTGCAAGTCTGTATTTTGTTTGGGAGAAATCTAGTGCTTCACTGAGATTTAATACTGACCAGCTGACCCATCCTTAATATACACGGCAACAACCACTTCCATGTCCAGCTCTCAAATAATTCTGCACTACAGTTTGAAATTACAAAGCACTAAAAATAAATTGTGCTGTTGATCTGGGGCAAAAGAAAGAATGAGACATTTTAAAAATGAACAAAAATCTCTGGAATCTCCATATAGGAAGAAACAGTACAGTTCAGTTCTCACTGTATCTGCATGTCTAAGCATCCAGTGTTTGCTTGCACACATAGCTGGTCTTTGGCATAGTCCAACCAGGCGGCCACCTAGGGCACCGCTGTAGCAGGACTGCTTTTCCAGTAAACTGGATAGTGTAAACAGACAAGGATGGGGGCACCAGGTGGTGTGTGTGTGTGTGTGTGGGGGGGGGGGGGGTTGTGGAGTCCTTTTACCTAGGGCAACACTTGTCCTAAGGCCGACCCTGCTTGCACAGATGGCAACTGACACAAATATCCAACAGCAAAATACAGACACAAGAACCCCTGCCCCTAAAATCGAAACAGAATAGAAAGAACTACCACCAGTAATAAAAAGCAGCCTTCAAAACAAAAACATTACAGTGATGAGGCCTTGGCTACCCCCCCCACACACACACACACACACACACACAACCACTGCTCAGTCAGCAGCACAGGTGTGAGAGACAAGGCAAGGTGAGCACTCAATGTCAGCACACCCATTTAAGAGGAAGGGAAATGATTTTGGCCTGCTTCATGGTGGCAGTTGCAGGTGTATTGCCCACAGCAATGAGACTAATGCCCCCATGCTGTACAGCAATGTGTCACTTGCCTAGTAGACTCAGCATATATGGTAGCATGCAACTACCTCCTATGAGGCAGCAACTGGACAGCGCGCAAGACACTAATGGGGGAGTTAAGACAGCCCACAGGAAATGCATTGTCCCTTTCTCTACTACCCAAATCTCATCTCAGGGAACAAATGGACCATAGGGCTAACACAATGGCTGGTGAAGCCTGACCTTCACCCTGTTGGAAGAATGAATCAGCCAACCGGGTGCTGGGAGGGACATTCAGCCAATCATGCAAACACACTTACAAAAAAAATGTCACTATAGCAATGCACTTACCAAGAGTGTTCACCAAGCAGATTCCACACATATCAAGGGTTAGCAGGGTGTGGTAGACAGGGGCTCCTCCCTCGTGGTTCATGAACAAGTGGTACAAGACACTTCCAAGCTGCGGAGAGATACATGCCAGGTAATGAACCACTGCCAGCCACTTAACATTGATCTGAGACCAGGGAATATTAAGCGGTAACAAGAATATGAAGCAAAGCAGCGGGACCCCTGAAACAGAAAAAAAAAAACAACACTAATGTCAAACAACAGCTGATCAAAGAAATCCAAGTGACAAACAGATGACTGCTGTACATGTAAACAGAAGCAATACAGGTGACAGTTAAAAATAATATACATGAACATGGCTCTGTGACACAGAGGGATGAACCCCTTGTGGTGACTGGAGTTCAAGCAATGGTCTTGGCACCGATGGAGCCGAGCAAGTATGGGGGAGGGGTGAAGGAGTGTGGCCACTTGCTTCCTTTTGGAGGAGGGGCATGCACACACCCGGAAAGCAAATAAGCTTTGTACAATTTTGAGGGACCGCCTAGCACTTTTACCCACTGCACATCCGACCTTCCTACTGGAAGACAGTGTACGTAGGGATGCAGGGCAAAAAAAAACAATAATGGTGATGCCACAGTTCCTCATGGCAGTTGACTCTTGCCCTTGGTGTTCAGAGAACAAATGGGTCACTGACAGACAGAGGTTACCACTGAGGCGGGAGCTTGAAGAGGTCCTGTGACTGTTGCATGCACCTAAATTTACTTTAAAAAGTCTAAAAGAATAAAAAGTGTGACAAGGCCAAAAACTGTACTGTCACATTGTCCATGAAGCCCCAACCTTGATCACAGTAAACCCCAACAAAACTCTGTGATATTTGTGAATCAGCTTCTTAGTGCATGTACCGCTGCCAATAATCTTGCCGAGTCACAAAAGATTACTAAAATGAAGGCAGCCATATTCTCAGTTTCATCTTAAACTGGATTCTGTACAACCCAGAAAGCTATATCAGAACACAGTTATTCTTAACCACTTAAAAACTCTCTACCATTCTCTTACCAGATTCTTTGATCAAATGGCTACAACAGTATCACAACAGACCTATGCACATCACTGGTACCTAACAGAGAAAGACATAGTCATAGTAGGCATCACCTTTCTAAAAGTGCCCTCCATTTCTTCCAAGGCTATGCAGCACACCCTGACCACCTTTTAAGCCACTGCTGGGTATGCCACATTTCTTCCAAGGCTGTACAGCAAGCCTTGCCCTTTTATAGGAGACTTCTGGGTATGTCACATTTCTTCCCAGGCTCTGAAGCACTCCCTGCCCTTTTTAGGCCACTGCTGGGTATGCCACATTTCTTCCAAGGCTGTGCAGCAGATCCGGGCCACTTTTTTGGCCACTGCTGGGTATGACACATTTCTTCTGAGGCTGCACAGCACAACCTGCCCTTTTTTAGGCCACTGCTGGAAATGCCTAATTTCTTCCAAGGCTGTGCAACATGCCCTGCCCTTTCTTAGGCCACTGCTGGGTATACCACTGCCTCTGTTGCCTCCCATGACTATAATTTACAATATCTAATCCCAGACGTGCCAATCAAATTTAAAGCCTCCGCTCTTGTAAGACAAATAAATGGCACAAGCAAACTCTATTCTTTGACCCAAAGCAGCTTTGAACCTGTGTTCCTTCTGTTCTCTGCATTTACACTTCAATGCCATCCCTCATTTAACTCTTCTGGTATAGACAAGGGTACCACAGTCTATTCTCTCAACCAAAACAGAACAGCAGCAGTGGAACACCCTCAGATTCTTAATTGGGTAACACAGGGGAACACACTAACATCCAAAAAGAGGAGGATGAAGAAGCACTCCCAGATCCCACATCAGACAAAGGCACAAAAGATCACTGTCTACCCCTCCATCTATACGGCTTGTGATGGAAGCACATCATTCATCGCCTTAACCAAAAGGTCAAGGACACCACATACACAAACGCTGTAGATATAGGCAACATGCTGGCAGACAGGTTCAGTGAAAACTTCACTCCTCTGTCCCCCCCATCAGTAAAACAGGATATCCCCAGTACCTACCCCCCTCCCCTTATCTCTAGGGAGCAAGTCATCACTGCCCTCTCAAAGGCAACAAATACAGCCTCCATGGGACCCGATAATATCCCAGGCTACATCGTACATGAACTCAGGCAGGAACTTGCAGCACCATTAGGCACCCTATTCAACCAAAGCCTGAGTATTGGCTTCATCCCAGCCCACTGGAGGACAGCTACTGTCTTCCCTTTACACAAAGGTGGAGCGGCCACAGATCCAGAAAATTATAGACCCATCAGCCTAACTAGCCTGATCTGCAAGGCCATGGAGCGGATTATCATGGACCTCATTAA
Source organism: Protopterus annectens (assembly GCF_019279795.1). NCBI lineage: Eukaryota > Metazoa > Chordata > Ceratodontiformes > Protopteridae > Protopterus > Protopterus annectens. The sequence continues at coordinate 1,372,646,653 of NC_056735.1, read as the reverse complement.
CAAGGACATTGGCAACCTCCAGACACTTGATCCCACACAGTTTGGTTTTGTCACGGGGAGGTTCTGTTAAATTTGGTTGATTTCTTTGAGACAGTCACCAAAGTCATAGATGAGGGGAAGCCGGTGCATACCATCTACCTTGACCTGGCCAAAGCCTTCGATACTATTCCCCCATGCAGTTATAACAGATAAACTCTCTCAACTAGGCATCAGTCCATATGTTACCAAATGGGTAGCAAACTGGCTCACTGATAGAACCCACCTAGTCAAAATAGGGGAAGCCACCTCAAGTAGTAGACCCATAACAAGTGGTGTACCCCAAAGATTGGTCTTGGGGCCTCTGCTCTTTGGGATATACTTATTGGATGTGCAAGCCAAATCTAGTGGGCTATGTCTAACCAAGTTTGCAGATGATTGCAAACTGGGTGCAGTCATCAATTTCCCCTAGTGATGTGGACATCCTCCAAGAGGGCCCCACCCACATAAATGACTGGAGCCAGAAACATGGCCTCAAACTGAATGCCAAAAAATGCATCACCATCCCTTTTGGGGAGATCACATTGATGATAAAGTACTAAGCACACAATCATTTGTGAGAGACCTGAGCACCCAGGTTGATAGCAAAATGACTTTTGACCACCATATTGCCTCCATTGTACTGAACATTCTACATGGTCCACCTTATTAGTAAGGGTATCTCATCCAGGGACAAGGTGGTTATAACATCCCTGTATTCTTCCCTTATAAGACCCATTATTGAGTACAATGCCCCTTCCGGCATGTACCTCACAAAGCACATGCAGCAGCTGGAGAAACAACAGAGGTTCCTCACCCAAAGAATCCAGGGCCTCAAACATCTACCCTACACAGATAGTAGCCTGTCACTCTACTCAGTCTCCTACAGACTCCTCAGTGGTGACCTCTCTCTGGCATACAAAGCAATCTCAGACCCTGCCCTGATGGGACTGCATATCCGCAAGTCAAGCTCCACTCGAGTAACCCACACGCGTGACCTCAACCTGACATCAATAGGACTTGTTGGCAGGACAGATTTGTGTCCCAGAGACTCCCCCTTTTGTGGAACAGACTCCCTCTCCATGTAAAGCAGAGTACCTCATTAAATCTTTTTAAGCGCAACCTGGATAACTGGATGGGGAAGAGAAAATACACCCTTGGGATTCCACTGTGTCCCTGCTGGACAGTGGCATAGGGTGCTGGCTTGTTGGAACATGGGCTAAATTCTTGGCTAGGCTTGTAAGGGCCTCAGGGCTAAATAGCCTAGTAACTTCCTATGATCCTATGACCAAATGTTTACCATTAGAGATAAGGAGGCCTGTACTCCTGCATTCACATAAGCACAATTTCACATCCCATACCAACCCCCTTAAACCAAGGAACTCATATTTCAACACACATGGATTCACATTCTTGACTTTTATAAGGCCACAAGGCCTTATACCCTTTACACCCCTCCCCAGCCTCATTCAACCCAAAAGGGACTACAACAAAGAGCCACAATGTCCCAAATTATCTCCCCCTTTCTCAATCTGTCTCCCCTTAAGGCAACAGAGCCACAGTCAACACAAAAAGGTCCACACACTCTTATCATCCATACAGGTACAGGGCCTCATATCCCCGCTTAAGGCAAAGGAGCACTATGTAACCCAATAGGGTCGTATTCCTGCATCCATGACGACCTTAAGGCAAAGGAGCACTATGTAACCCAATAGGGTCATAATCCTGCATCCATGACAACACGAATCTCATGACTCCTGCATCAATGACGAACTTAAAGCAAAGGAGCACTATGTAACCCAATAAGGTCGTACTCCTGCATCCACGACGACACTGATCTCATGCTATATACCTATATCCTGTAAGAGAAAGGAGTCTTCCCTGTACTCCTGAAGTGAGCATACATGTCACTGTTTTCAAAGTCTAATTTTGAAAGTCCTGGTAAAGGTACATGTATAAAACTAAGGCAGCAAAGTGGCATCTATGAACTGACATGATTTGCAAAGAATGTCAGTGAAATGGTCAGCAAGGGATGTGCACAGCTGCAGTGAAGCAGTAGTTAAAGTGATGACAAAATAAGACATTTCCATGTTTATATTAATGAAGCAAAAATAATATCTGATACCGTCACATTGGGGGTGATATATTCAAGCACTGGGTACTAATGTCCAAATGAAATGGATGCAGGAGTCAGAGCCTATATCACTCCTTGCTTTGACCACTCTCTCCACCTGCTTGGATCTCTCAACGCCTATATCACTCCTTGCTCTGACCACTCTCTCTACCTACTTAGATCTCACCTTTCCCTCCTAGCAACCTTTTTTCCCCCTCCCCCCTTCACTCTGTCTAGGTACCCGCCCCCCTCACTCTGCCTAGTAACCTCCTAGTCCACCCATTTCCTCCCATCCCCATCTGCTTAGCTAAACCTATAAATATAGGTTAAGCCTTTAGGTGCCATTTTTAAATTCCCTCTGCTCTGGCCAAAAGCCCCTAGCTCTCCGGGTGGTGCGTGGGTCCGTAAGTGGTTTCATTTTGTGTCTACTGTATTTGACTTTGTTCTTTATAGTGCTGGGTTGTAATCAGCACATTTTTATATGCTTTGAAGCCCTTACATCTATTACCTTGCATGCTTAAATCAAATGTATATTTATGTACCAACAGCCCCTTGTTCTCCGGGCAGTGTGTGGGCCGTAAATGCGCTTCATCTGCGTCTATTGTATAGAATCTGCTCGTAAATTGTGCTGTGCTGCAATTTTGTACTTTTTTAACTAAAGTGCGTAGCATTATTGACAAACAACATTGTCGCTCTATGTATGCTTAAATTAACGCTTATTTATGAGCGTTTTCTCAGGATTTTGATGTCTCTGTCACCATGTTTAAAGACATTTGAGGTGCTTAAGTGTTTTTTTGCTAGCTATCTGGTAGATATTACTGGTATTTTTATTCTCCGCTTCTAAAGCTAGCCAGTCAGGCTCATGGTTTTAGAGCTGTGATATACTTGGTGCTACTGCTACTTTAGGTTTGGCGTGTTTGGTTTAGAACTGTGTTATTCCTTGGTGCTACTGCTACTTTGGGTTTGGCATGATCTCCGCATGGCGTTTCTTCCACGCTGTGGGTATCTTCTGCTATCGCTATATTCGTGGAACGACTTTTAATTATTTTAATGATTTTTAATTATTTTCTATACTGAGGGCTACAGGCAGATGCAATCGGCCTATTTCTTTCTTTTTTTACTCTTATAGTGCAAAATCCCCACACTAAGGGTATTCTCCTCCCTCTCTGTAGTACCGGAGACATAGTTTAAACACCGTGAAGCTACACGTGGGGCGTAACGACTGTTGTTACTCTTACCCTAGCCCTCAGCCCCCCTACTGTGTTTCCTTTGCTAGCTGTTAAGGTTCGACACCTCCCAACTTGCTGGCTAACACTTTACCCTATTACCCCTTTGTTGGCGGTGATTTTATTTCTCTTAGTTTCTGGATAGCCTGCTTATGCTGTGGCATTGGGATAGCTGGGTTATGTTAATTTTGTCAGAGGGTTTAATTTCTTCCCTGTGGCTTCCCTAACCGGCATTCAGGATTGCTACTTAATTAATTTATTTATCCTGTAGACTGGACAAGCTAATCGCACTACTTTTACTTTCTTTTTACAAATGTGGAGGTGTAAACCAGCCTTATCCCACTTTTTTGGCTATAATATTTTGACTATTACAGTCTTTGTGAGCTTCTTGCAGCATAAAAGAACACCCTTACCATAGCGCTGCATAATTTTGCTTTAGCCTATTTTAATCTTGCGATAAGGCCCTGAGCCTTACACTCGCTTTACCCAAGTGCTATTTAAGAATTATCCAATGGGCTATTTGTGCTGCTAGTAATATGGACTGCTATAATGGACATCCTTTTATGATATGACTGTATGGGCTGTATTACTGTGCTATGACTTGGTTTATTTTATTTTCTTTAATAGGTTAAACTAATTAGTTAGTCTTTAGCCTCATCAGTTAATGCTGTTTCATAGTTTGTAACTACACATTGTCTTCTGTAGTAGATATATATGCATTGTTTTTCTGAGCCATACAAAAGTAATGTATTTGATTATATAAGCTGAATACTTGTGCTAATTACCTTACTGTATGTTACACTCTGTGCTAATACCTCACTGCATCCTTACACTCCAGTCAACTTCTGACTAGCACTCCTCCTCTACACTTTTTCATTCCACTCCTGCATTGAACTTAACCTAGTTAGCTAACAATTATTTAATATTTCTTTCCGTCTCATTTTTCAGCTTCTAAGTCCTGTGTGGAGACACAGCCGGTCCCTCTATTTGAAACCCTGTAAGGCTAATGATATCCTACTGAATAGTAGGGAAACAATCCTAGAAGCCCCTCAGGATCTACCTGGACCCTCTACATTCAGCCTCACAGTGTACGTGTTATCCTACAGTATAAGTATGATTTAACTTTAACCTTGTGTGTGCGATAACTTTAAATTACTTGTGACTGCATTAAATTTTAAACTATTTTGTAAGGGCCAGCACACCCGTGGACCTACCCCTCCTACCATCTCTTTATTAACTTATCCCCCCTCCACCTACTATCCTAGTGGAATTCATGTTTTCCCTACGTTATCCACTAGAGGGCAGCAGATCTTAGGCTTTGGAATACCATCTCTCACTGGTTGTAGAAACCAACTAGCTCTGTAGACCAGCTAGACTCTGATATCAGTACTTGTACTCTCTATTTATGTACTTACCCCCCCCCCACCCACCCGGGAAGTGCTTTACAATGGAAATTATCCCAGGTAAGTCTGGAAGTTTTACTAAATAAGACACCTTTGACTACCACCACTGTTTTGCTACTAGCCCCCTCTATTATCCCTCTGTATAAACTTCCTTTCCTGCCTTTGGCACGTCCTATAAAAAAATCTCTCTCTCTGCTGTAAAACTATCTTACATAACTATCTCCTCAACACAGCTATACCTTTGTTCTCCTTTTTTCTCTGCTACTTAGTAACAGCTTATGTCTCATACCTTTCCTATGCCTGTAGAACTCAGTCTCTCTCTCTGATTACCTCTCAGCCTCTCTCAGCTGTAACCCGCTCCGTTCACCCTACGGGCTCACTCCGCTCCCCTACCCCCAATTCCCACCCACCCCCAGGGGTCCTACACTTATACTTCCCCAACCACACCCTCTCTCTCTTCCAACCAATCCCATACTTTACCCTACCCCATATACTTTAGCCACACCCCTACCCTCTAACCATCACTCACAATAAGCCACTCCTTAGGGTACCTCTACCATATCCTCCTACTCTTAACTCATATATCTTAGTGCCCCCTCTCTTCTCTTCTTGTATCCTCTTATCTTACTCTCCTCCACATCTTACTCCCTCCTTTTATCCCTACATTCATGTTCTTATTTTATTATCTCATCAAAGATACCTCTCCCTAATCTAGCCAAGCTAACACTTAGTTATACTCTTAACTACCCTCTTCTCAGCCTACCTTCTTACCTCCTTTGAAAAACTGCTTAACCATTCCCACAAAACAAACTACAATTTACACACACATATCCCTAAATACACATTCTAACATAACTTCCACTCCTAGTTACCTACTACCTAAATACCACAGACTCTCCCACATTAAACATAACCTACCTTCAGAAAAAAAATTGAAAATTCAAACTTACCTTAGAAACAATTCAGTAACAAAACTAAATAATCCCTCTTTAAAAGATGGCGACATCCACCCCAACCCTGGCCCTACCAACCCTACAATCCAAACAACTCACCCTAAACTCAAAAGCTCTCTCCTAATAGGGCATCTGAATATCCAAAGCATCAATAACAAAGTACCTCACCTTCATGCCCTCCTAGATATTCACTCCTTTGAGATCCTCTGCCTCAGCGAGACTTGGTTAAAACCAGAAACGAAAGACAATGAAATTATTCCCCAAGGCTATAATATAGTGAGACTAGACCGAACAAAACATAAAGGTGGTGGAGTAGCAATTCTATTTAAAAATTGACTTCAAATCTCTACCCTACCATCCTATCCAACCCAGGATAGCAACGCAGAAGTCCTCATAACTAAGCTCCAAATCAACGCTAACAAATCTTTATACATTATCTGTATTTACATACCGCCTGGCAATAATATAACTACATTAGAGGCTTTTCTTAGCTGGGTGTCTTCTACTTACCCACAAGAAACAATAATACTAGGCGACTTTAACATTGACTGGAAAAGTGTTAGTGCTGAAAATCCTACCTCTCATATCAACCTCCATGGCTTTACCCAAACCATAACCTCTACAACAAGAATTAACAAACCTAATAAAAGAGGGTACCTTAGACTGGATACTCATTAACAAAGTGAAACAAACCTACAAGGTAGGAACCCTACCAGATGATGCAAGTGATCATTCTTTGACCTACATCACAAGAGAAAAGAAAGACTTTCCAAACCCCACCACCTTTAGGATAGAACCCCACCACCTTTAGGATAGCACGCTCTACCAAACACTAACACAATTATTTCAAACTGAGCTCAGAGCATGCAACTGGAATCCTTTAAAATCCCTTTCACTAGAAGAGGCTGTAAAGTATTTTAACACTACTTTCTTATCTATTCTTGATAAGCATGCTCCTAAACGTTCCATCAGAATGAAGTCCAACCCAGCCCCATGGCTCTCAAATGAAACTAGAAATCAAATTCTACTTAGGAACAAAGTCTGGGCCAAATGGAAATCTAATAGAAATAGCTCTGATCATCTCCATTTTAGGCAGCTTAGAAATAGTACATAAAAGGCAATACTTACAGACAAAAAAAACCTACTACTGTAAACTTCAACAAACTCATCAAAATAATCCTCAGAAGTTCTGGTGTTGCATAAATAAGCTCCTTTCCCCAGGTAACTCCCGAACACCCACCCCACTTGATGCAGATCCAAATACTCCCCATCAAACTGCCAATACCTTTAACTCTTTCTTCACTGAGACTATACAATCTCTAGCTAGTCAAGTTATCTCAGAAAACTCCAGCCTTTGCATCAACTTATCACACTCTTCCTCTAACTTCAAACTACAACCCATCTCTACTTCTCTCATCTATAAATTTGTTCATAAACTTAAGCCATGTACTCCACCTGCTGACAAACCTCCTTCCCAATATCTCCAAAAAGCAGCCAAAGTAATTGCCTACCCCATATCTATATTTATAAATAGGACAATCCAAGAAGGAACCATCCCAGATATTTGGAAAATCTCCCATATTATCCCCTTACATAAAGGTGGGAACTCTAATGATTACTCTATCGGCCAATTGCTCTCTTATCACCCTTAGCAAAAATTATGGAGAAATGCATTCACCAACAACTTTTACATCACCTCTCTCTACATAACTTAATAGCAAGCTGCCAACATGGCTTTAGGCCAACACATAGTACCACTTCTGCCCTCCTATCCTTCACAGATACCATCAATAGAAACCGCAACAAAAACATACTCTCATCTGCACTCTTCATCAACCTCTCTAAAGCTTGACATGGTTAACCATACCCTCCTAATCAATATTCTTGAATTTCTTTCCTTTGATTCTCTGGTCGTTAAATGGTTTAGATCATACCTCAGCAATAGGCAACAGGCAGTTCTCTGGGAAAATCAAATTTCTTCCTTTTTACCTGTCACCATTGGGCTCCCTCAAGGCTCCTTTCTTGGACCACTTCTTTTCTCTTTATTTATTAATGATCTCCATGTAGCAATTCCTCAAGCCATCTGTATTCAATATGCAGATGACTCCACACTAATATGCTCAGCAACCTCTCCATCTGAACTATATTCTCTTACTCAAAATGTTTTCAACACTGTAGAAACATGGTTTACCAAACGTTGCCTCCTTCTTAATGCCAAAAAAACAAAACTCCTCCTTTTTACACCCACTACTAGGTCCATCCCCTTAGACTTCTCAATCTCTTCAAATAATGGCACTGTCATTTTCCCTGACTCTACCACCAAACTTTTAGGAATAACCATTAACAATAATCTCTCATTTGATCACCATATAAACAACACCATTAAAATGGTCAACAGAAAAATAGGATCCTTATATAGAATAAAACCTTTTTTAACCTCAACAGCCAGAGCCAAGATCGCTCACTCCCATCTAATCTCAACCCTTCTGTATGCCGCACCTGTAGGATCTGATGAAGTCCAGTAGGTTGGTTGGTGATTTGTGGTGGTTGGCAGACACCGGTTTGGCGTATTTTTCCTCACCTGTATTTACCAGCCTTAAGAAAACTAACCTCAACAAATTAGCAACTTCCTACAATAATATTGCCAGATTCGCTACTGGCAATCCCTTCAGAACTCACCACTGCTCTAATCTTAGGCAACTATACTGGCTGGAATTCCAAAACCATCTGATAGTCCCCCAACTCACAATTGCCCACAAAATATTTCACCAACCCAATAATACTCCTATACTCTCAAAACTCTTAATCCCATATAATAATCTGAACTCCTTACGTTCTTCTAGTAAACTCCTTGCTAGCTTAACAAAGTCTAATAATACAGCTGGTGACTCTGTTTACTAACACAGCAGGAAAAAAACTGGAACCTGTTACCCAGTGAACTAACACTAATTACATCCTTGCCACTCTTTAAACAAAAACTTAAAAAACACCTCCAAATGCACTGGCTATGCCCTTGTAGTAAACCTGACTAACAACCATCTTCACCCCTGTTTCTTCCTATTCTAACCAAACTTCCAAACATTTAAATACTTAGTCTTGTAATTAAGACTGACACTATTTTAACTCTAATCAACTTATTGCTTAAATCCTTCAACCTGATGTGAACTATTGTACATAACACTTAACATCTGTTTTAGCTTTCTTAAGCAATATTATGTTCACTGTTACTTTTCTTAAGTGCTTTGATCTCTGAAATGCAATAACTACCCGTTTTATTTGGTTTACTAATCCTATATTTACCATGTAACAATATTTTTTTTTAACTTTTTATACTTTTGTATATCTGTGAGGAGCTTTTCTCCCCGGGCCTCTACTGAAAATGGACATATATCCAGCTAGACTAGCCCGGTCAACAAATGTAAAATAAATAAATAAATAAATATAGTAGATAGCGTGAATACATTCAGAGATATAAATGCTCCATAAGGAAAGCAGTTATGTCGATTATCCATATTGTCATAACTGCATTTGTTTCATAAAAGCTGTGCGAACTACAGGTGAACAAATGGTGCCCTATTATACAAAACATACATACATTACTGACGATACCATCTAACAAATGGTTTTGTACATTAATACTTTTAGAAATATTATGAAATTACCACATGCATAATTTGCACAGATTCAGCAATATCACAAAACAGCAGTACGCTATCCTCTCGTCATAAATCACTGGAAAGCTCTTGAACAGGCAAACAATTCCATCATTGATATATTGAATCTAGCTTACACACTTACACAGATAAATCCTTTTTGTTTGACCACAACACGTATTTTTGGCAAACAGAACACAGACTGCTTTTATAAATCTGCAATGTAAAATCAGCATCTACAGACAGACCCCTGATACGAACACCAATGTTTACCAAACAGCTATCATACTTTACATTTTCTACAATTCATTTATAAGAAATCGTAAATCTAATGAAGTGTGCTTTCAGTACATGTGTTTGGGGAAAATCTGTCAGGAAGAAAGTGGTTTCCTGGCTTAAAAGTTCTCAGGAGGTAAATGTATTAATTGGCCTCCTGCTGTTGTGGCTTAAATTAAAATTAAGGACGGGAAGCCATGTTCAATAAATAAAGAACCTGTGTAAAAAGCATATCCTTTTACATACAAGGAGGATTCATGGGTTCATACAAAATTTGCAATCCTCACTCTTGTTAAAGACGGGCTTGAACTTGGCCATGAATCAAGCTAAGCTAGCCCAGTCACTACAATCAGACCCTTAGTACTGCAGTATAGCCAAGAAGGGGCACACCTGCATACTATTCCAAACTATCAAGATCACACACACATATCCTGTAGGCAACTAGCCACATCAGTCACCAAATCTGCAGACATGTTAAAGCACACATGAACATCTGGAGACATGTTAAAGCACACATAACATACACAAAGTGAAGAGTCACTGAGGCTGAATCAATTTGTGCCTTACAACTAGACAAACTAGTCAAGTGAGTGCCATACAGGGTTGCCAGATTTCCAACCAGCCAGGTAGGGATGAAAAAAAAGAAGGTCTTTCACTGCTAGTGAAGACCAAAAAAAAGACATTGCAGTTCCGCATTCAACACAAGTAGCTCCATGTTTAGTGATTTCTGATTGGCCCGTATGGTATACGGGCCAATCAAAAAAAAAAAACAAAGCGGAAGCTGGCCGGGATTTAAACCCTGGTGCCACACCAAAGAATGGACATATCCATTCCTACCACAGCCGGTGCCTTACATAAGGGGCAAACCACACTGACCTCACCCATTCCTTAAAATGCAACAGATATGCCATGCTTAGTAGTGCTTAAACTTAAGAGGCAAGTCCACATCCAAATGAGTGCCCTAAAATGTAAGGGGTATGCTTACACCTACTGACAAAGCCTATGCTTAGACTTACCTCAGACAGCAATTTAAAATTAAGTAACACATACAAACACAAACCTGACAGTGCCTTACCATATGAGGGATCCAGGAAGTTAGAATTGGGGAGTCCACCTCTATAAGGAAGTCAGTCACAAACAGAGTCCCTCAGGGATTGGTTCCGACGCAGTTCCTTTTTGACATTTACATCTCTGAAGTCAAGGCCAATGTCAATGGGCACTGGTTGACTAAATTTGCAGACGACTGCAAATTACAAGCTGTCACTGACTCTCCCACTGACATAAATGATCTCCAGGAAGGGCTTATACAGACAAATAACTGGTGTCAGAGTCATGGACTACAACTAAATGCCAAGAAATGCAGAATGGTATCCTTTGGGAAGTCCACCTCCCCTGGTAACTATAATACTGACAACACACCCCTAAGAGTTGCCCCAAGTGGTCAGGGACTTTGGAACACACACAGACTGCATTCTAGCTTTTGATCATCACGTGTCTACATTAGGGAGGAAATCATTCTATGTTGTACAACTTATAAACAAAGGTATGGACACCTAGGTCCAAGGAAGTTATTGTTCCACTGTATTCATTATTCGTCACGCCTATCACGGAGTACAATGCTGCCTTTGTTATGTACCAAACCAGGCATATCCAATAACTGGAACATCCACAGAGGTTTCTCACTAAAAGAATACAGGGCACAAGTAACATGTCCTATGTAGACCACTGCAAGGCCCTATACCTGTATTCTGTCTCCTACAGGCTGCTGAGAGCAGATCTATGCCTGGCATACAGGGCATTGCCAGTCCCCACTCTGATGAACCTCCTTCATATCTGCAAAACGAACAGCACCAGAATTACCCATTCTAAAGGCTTAAACCGTGCCTGTGATATATCAGGCCCTGATGGTGACAGACAGGAATGTATCCCAGACACTACCTCTTCTCTGGAACAGGTTCCCCATCCATGTGAAAACCAATTCATGTGTAACTTGGACAACTGGACAGGGAGCAGGAAATTCATCCCTGGCTTGGCAGCTATGTCTCTAATGGACAAAGGCAACCTATAAATGGTTCCTCTACATACCAAAGGTACCAGAACTTGTCAGAGATTTGGGAGGCAAGGCTAGGCTTAAAAAGGCCCTTGTGGTTGTTAGCCTAATAAGCACCTATGAACATGTCCCAGGGACCTCAGCCCATAATCTATCACTACTGAGGTAAGCCTCTAATCAATCTTTAAATGTCAGCACAATATTCTAATAGCAACTTCATTTTGGTGCAAACTGCCAACGTGAATGCTGCTTCAGGACATTAAAAACATAATCAAATACTGTGGCTGATGTCTTTCAGGCTGCAAAAGAAGGGAGGATTGGCTCTAAATAGCTGGACTAGATGCAGCGCATTTACAACATGCAAAACAGCATTTATAACACTCAAATCAAGCTGTCATGTCTTGGGCACAAGTTTCAGGTACTTACCTAAAAACATATGAAAAGAATTATATATATATATCTATCTATCTATATATATATATATATATATATATATATATATATATATATATATATACATATATATATATACATATATATATATACACACACACACACACACACACACATATATATAAAGATTTAAAAACTGGAAAAAAAGTCACGTGTATGATTTCACATATCTAGAGTGTGTGTGTGTGTGTGTGTGTGTGTGTGTGTGTGTGTGTGTGTGTGTGTGTGTGTGTGTGTGTGTGTGTGTATCACACACACACACACGTATGGGTTCCTCCGTTTTCATTGCTGTACCTAATTGACGATAGTCTAGGTTTTAGAGTTTTGTTATTTCTCCATTATTGAATAGTGTATTTAAACCTGGGGGATGTAGGGAGGTAAACCTATACATACACACATGCAGCAACATATGTGTACAAAATATACATGTATATATAAACACATACACATGTACATGCACTCAAACATATATACATACACACAGAATTTTACATTTATATAAATTTATTAACTGGGGAACAGTACTGATCCCAATGGACCCATTTCAGTCTTATACTAGAAAACGCATTCATAAATGCAATAAACATAATGCACATGCATACGCACACGTGTGTCTTACATACCTACATATTTTGTTTACAGGCAGCCAACTGCTTTCTGTGCGAGTCTGCATTATAGTGTGTTACTTCTCTCTCTCTTGCTATAGTATATATATATATATATATATATATATATATATATATATATATATATATATATATATATATATATATATATATATGTATGTATATGTATACACACACACACACGCAGTATACATACACACACACACACACACACCTACAAACAAAAAAGAGCCTTCCAGCAGGTACAGAAAATTCTTTCACTTGTTCCCCGACATAGACATGCCAACCACACACATTCATTTAAAAAGTACTGCAAATGCCATGATCTGAATTATTTACCTCTGTGTATACAATACTGCTGGCCATAATACAGTTTAAAGAAATGCTATACAAATCATTTACAAGCCAGCTAAATGAGCACTCAACTGCAACATAGTGACACTGTAACAGCAACCTTTACTGGTGTAGCTCTGTCTGGTCATGCCGCGTCAAACTAATTATTCATTTTTAAGTTCCAAAACAGCACCCACTCTGACACAGTTTACTGCTACTACAGTATGTTCCGATTCATGTAATAGTTTTAAAAAATGGAAGACACTCACATGTTCTTTCAAATGCATATTTCAGTACACTTGCCTCTTAAGCTAAAATAAACACTTTAAACTAAGCATGTATGCATTCGCACCCCATCTTGTATTACACAACACTTTGCAAAATACCAAAAACTTATTCCTGCCCCAGCCTGTGCAGAGAGATGGCTGTTCTTCCAAGCCAGTTTGTAAACAAAATATACAAGAATATCATACAACAGCCATCTACTACCACTTCCAAGTAAAGTAATCAACATTACCTACACACAAGAGTCAAGACCACGATTAGTTAGAAAAACGTTTGGAGTATCCTGTGTGTACTGCCATGGAAAGTAATCCACACAACCCATGGCACGCATGTTTTCCCAAAAACAAGATGGGGGATAAAACAGTCATACAAACCTGTCATTAAAGTCATGTCTTTAATTTACAGTGTGTGAATGAGAGGGAGGACAGAGGAATGGTGAGGATGCAAGGAGTAGAGGTGGCGAAGGTGGATGAGTTTAAATACTTGGGATCAACGGAGAGTAATGTCGAGTGTGGAAGAGAGGTGAAGAAGAGAGTACAGGCAGGATGGAGTGGGTGGAGAAGAGTGTCAGGAGAGATTTGTGACAGACTGGTACCAGTAAGAGTGAAAGGGAAGGTCTACGAGAGGGTAGTGAGACCAGCTATGTTATATGGGTTGGAGACAGTGGCATTGACAAAAAGGCAGGAGTCAGAGCTGGATGCGGCAGAGTTAAAGATGTTAAGATTTGCACCAGAGCCAAGATTACGTTGGTTTGGACATGTGCTGAAGAGGGATTCTGAATATATTGGGAAAAAGATGCTAAGGATGAAGCTGCCAGGTAACAGTAAAAGAGGAAGGCCTAAGATAAGGTTTATAGATGTGGTGAGAGAGGACATGCAGGTGGTTGGTGTGACAGAGCAAGATGCAGAGAACAGGAAGAAATGAAAACAGATGATCCGCTGTGGCAACCCCTAACGGGAACAGCCGAAAGAAAAAGAAGATTAAATAGCACCTAGAAAGCTTTGTAAAATTGAGCAATGAGGGTCTAAGGCTCCACACTCCTAAATTAATTTCTGAAACAGCATTTACGAAGTAACTGTTTTATGGGGCAAATATCCCCATGCATGGCACACGTAATGAATATGCTGACTTAAGTGGTTACTATGCCTGAGGGTAATGGGACTCTACCCATGCCCATGACCCTGTTTTGAGAATGTCATCCACATGACCCTGTTTGACGGAATGACACTTTGTTAACAGTGCCGTAATGTGTGACTGGCCAGTCAGATAAATACTTAAGTGCAGTTAAGGCACTTAAAAAGGACATACACATGAATACTACAAGTGCTGATCCCAGTGTGGATAAGGATCAGAGTCTTGGTTCCTGCTAAATGGAAGTAAAATGTAACAGGACGCTACTGTGCACAGTAAGGGGTGACTAATGGATGCTTAAGCTAGTCGCCTCACACAAAATACAGTGAAGAGGCATGAAAACGCTGAAGTGGAAAAGGTAGCCCAGGACAGGAGGGAAAATGGAAGTATACATATAAACTAGGCAGAGATAATGAAATTCGAACAAAAACAGTTGCAGTGTTGTGTCAAGGAGTCACAGTGAAAAGCATATGTAGCTGAAAAAATGAACGAAGAAGAGAAGGGCGGGAGATGCGTATTTTGGGGAAGAAAAAGTATAAAAAGCAGGAAAGTAGAGTAAAATGCAAGTAATTATTTGCCGTCAATAAACAAATATCAGCATCACTTCTGGTATCAAGTATTCTGGAGTCAGCACAACCTATGCCAGGTACAAGAGGTTTAAAACGGCATAAGTAAGTTGGACGTTTTAACTGTATTCCAGGTTATCCAGCTGTCATTTTAAAGCCTGAACTCATCATATACTCCTGCCTTTCAGAATTCCCATAACAAGGGTTTCAAATGCAGGTGCTTCCACACCATACAGGTGACATCATTCTAATAAAATGGCTCAATGGGTGACAGTGGGGGGTGGCTGACCACAGGTGACATCATTCTAATGAAAGGGCTCAATGGGTGATAGTGGGGGTGGGCTGACCACAGGTGACATCATTCTAATGAAAGGGCTCAATGGGTGATAGTGGGGGGCGGGCAGACCACAGGCAACATCATTCTAATGAAGGGGCTCAATGGGTGATAGTGGGGGGTGGGCTGACCACAGGCGACATCATTCTAATGAAAGGGTTCAATGGGTGATAGTGGAAGGGATGGGCTGACCACAAGTGACATTCTAATGAAAGGGTTCAATGGGTGATATTGGGGTGGGGGGAGGTTTGACCACAGGTGAAATCTTTTGAATGAAAGGGCTCAATGGGCTGTAGTGGGGGGGCTGACCTCAGGTGACATCATTCTAATGAAAGGGCTTAATGGGCTGTAGTGGGGGGTGGGCTGACCACAGATGACATCATTCTAATGAAAGGGCTCAATGGGTTGTAGTGGGGAGGGCTGACTTCAGGTGACATCATTCTAATGAACGGGCTCAAAGGGTTGTAGTGGGGGGGGCTGATGTCAGGTGACGTCATTTTAATGAAAGGGCTCAATGGGTGTTAGTGGACAGGGCTGACCAAATACCAGTTAAGACACTTCCAGGTTGAAATAAGAGGAGCTACAAGCCTGTCCGAAGAACACTGAAGTCGGATCACCCTTCCAAAGGAAGTGGCAAAAATGTCTAACAATCCTTGACCAGTTCGGAAGCAAAAGACCTTAGTCCACTGTGAATCCACTTCCCAGAAAAGACTTAAAAGGGGGAGAGAGTCGCATCATCTTTGTGCTTGCTCCAGTGCGGTATAGTGTAGGGGCAATGGACAAGTGATAAGGGGTCTGGTGACCGATCCCCAGACCCTCACTACAGTGCTCAACAAAGGCAGTAACTCCTGAGTGCACTGGCATCTAAAGTTCCTTGAGGGGCACTCCTGCTGAAATGCTCAGATGTCCGCCAAGCAAGATGAGGGGCAGTTCTTTAACATTCTACTCATATGTGCAAGGCAATAGACATAAGGGTGCTAAACACTAGACATGAGACTACAAAGCCTTTACCATGGACAGAAAAGTCCACTTCAACGTTGTTGGCCAGCTGCTCAAGAGCAGAGGGGACAGCATTCAAATCTAAGGGTTCAGTCCCCCCAAACTGTGGTCACTACAGGAATGTTTCTTCCCACGTTTTGAAATGACAACTTGTATGCATTTAATTCCTGGCTAGTAAATGTACAGAATATAATCCATGAAAGGGCCTGGTGAAGTCAGTTTTGGCAGACACATGGCCAAATTTTTCCATTACCTTATTGCTTTTTGCCAACTCATACAATAGATCATCCTGCCAAAGCTTACGTTGGCCACCTTCTGAAGGCACCATCCTCTAGGTTATTAATACAGGCCTTGGGCTTCCCCCACTTTCTTCTGATACTGGGTTAAACTGTGGGCAGTTGTGACACTACAGGTCATGCTCCCTCCCAGGGGCAGTAAAAACAGCACATGTCCTACCTGGAGGTAAGTGCAGAAAAGTTTAAAGTGGGGAGTCTTTCGACCATTAGTCGTGTTCTTGAATCGTCCATCACATTCTGCACAGCAAGCCACTCAGTGAAAAGGAAAACACACTCAGAGTGACAAAAGTGATCTACAGAAGGATGCTGCAACAATGACACCCCCTTCCCCCAAGATGCAGTAACCTTTGAGGCAGTTTTATTAAGTGCATGGGTCTTCTGTTCCTCATAAGTAACATGTGATGTTTGGTTCTTGTTAGCTAATAATGAGTTATAAGGGGATTATTAGCAAAAATATCTTGTTAGCAGCACAGCAAGGATCATTGGACATGTTTGCTATAAATTAAGTTTCAGCCATCAGATATTTACATGACCACATGTAATACACCATTTTTTGACCTACTGAAAAACAATTTGAAAGAAAATACAGGTATTTTGTTGTTTAGATCTTGTATCTACACAAAATGAGTATTTTTTGATGTGAAACAATATTTTGTGGGAAATACTACAACAGTACCTGTCATAGGGGCACTGCTGCATGACGTCTGACCCTTCTGAAATCTGCCCACATTCTCAGCTTTTAAGTTAGAAACATTTAAATTTAGTGTAAGAATTCACCAAAGGTGTGTACTGCCCCCCCTTCAGTTTTTGACTTTTGTGGACAGATGTCAAGGCACAGATTAGGCCTGGAGGGTTATAGTATGGGGACGTGAGGATGGCATCTTTGGTTTCTGCAGATGACACTGTCCTCCTCTCCTCAAGTGACTGAACTCCAGTGTGCTCCAGAACTATGCACAGCAGAGTGTGAGGCACGTGGAATAAAGATCAGACATCATAGCTCTGCCCTGTGAAGACAGCTCCTGCTTTTGGTAAGTTAAAAGTTCTACACAACGGAGGAGGATGGGATTAGGACAGTAACTAGAAAACTAGCAGGCAGACAGACAGCAGTAAAGGTGGCATTGTAAGCAACTTTAGCAGTGAGTTAAAAGTAAAGTCATAGGATGATACTCTTAATTTGCAGTCAGTCTGCGCCACCATCATTACCAAAGGTCCTGAGCCATGGTAACCAAAAGGAATAACAGAGGATGAACCCAGATGAAGTCATCAATCTGCGCCATCATCCTTACCAAAGGCCCTGAGCTATGGTAACCAAAAGGAATAACAGAGGATGAAACCAGATGAAGTCATCAATCTGCGCCATCATCCTTACCAAAGGTCCTGAGCCATGGTAACTAAAAGGAATAACGTCAAGGATGAAACCAGATGAAGTCATCAATCTGCGCCATCATCCTTACCAAAGGTCCTGAGCCATGGTAACTAAAAGGAATAATGTCAAGGATGAAACCAGATGAAGTCATCAATCTGCGCCATCATCCTTACCAAAGGTCCTAAACCATGGTAACTAAAAGAAAAAAGAAAAACATCAAGGATGAAACCAGATAAAATTAGGCTTTTCTGCAGAGGGCGGATGGCCTCCACTCAGCAATCCAGGAGGATATCTGGAGTAGAGCTACTGTTCCGCTATGTTAAAAGGAGTCGAACAGGTGATCTGTGTACCCTGTAATTATGTCCTTCAAAGTGACCAGTGGAATCACATGGCTACTTCGGTTAAGAACCATCAGGCATTCCCCCCCATCATAAACAAAAAGAACACTCAACATCAGTGTAGAAAAACTTACTCATGCAAACCCCTCCCCCTGACATGTCTACAAGGATGTTAAGGCCAGCAAAAAGCAAAGAAAGAGACCCTGCAGTACATGCAATTAACTTTCCACAATCCTTCATGAAGTAAACAACATTCGATTTATATTACTATGTCAGGGTCCAAGCAGCACACAGGTGCATCTCTATCTAGCTAGGTTAGTCCCATGGAGCAAGTATCCTCTCTTCAGGGAGAACGCCAGGTGGTCTACATACTACTAGGGGAAATTTGGCCAGGGCATCAGGGAGATCCCCCTAACGAGCCACTAGGACAAATAAATATAGATTCAGCTGCAGGCCCACATGGAATAGGGTATGAATTGTATAAAAATTTAAGGGACAGGCATAAAAATATTTTTTAAATATTCTGAGTGAATGGTACAATGAAGGTTTTCTATATAAAGAATTATGTAGTGGAATACTTAAATTCTTGTGGAAAAAGGAAGACAGAAGAGAATAAAAAACTAGACACCAATTATATCGAATAGTAACGATTATAAGATCTTTATGAAAATAATAAAAGAGATTTGAAACTAAAATGGAAAATATTATGGAAGGTAATATATATATATATATATATATATATATATATATATATATATATATATATAGTATAAAGGGGATGGATTGCCAAGAATTATAAATGATAGAGAAACTGTGGATGAGATTATGAACAGAAAAGAAAAAGCAAAAGTCATGATAAGAGACCTTAATAAGGCATTGACACAACTGGACATGAAATCTTATGGAAAATGATGAAAGAATATAAGTGCGAAAGTTAAGAAATTATGTATGGCAGCATATAGCAATAACGTAAAAATATTTGTAAATGGCTGGTTAAGCCAAGAGGTCCATATGAAGGGTGGTGTAAGACAGGGATGCCCAATGAGTTGTATACTCTTTACATTAGTTGTGAATGTTGCAGTATGGAAAATAAATTACAAAATGAAGGAGGCGGGGTATATAACACCTGAAGGGTTAAGAATTCTGTTAACATGTGCAGATGGCATTATAACAATGCAAAAAACAAAACTTGGATAAAAGAAGTAATAATTTTCACAAATGAGTGTCTGGAGATGACAGGGTTAGCTTTAAATAAAGAGAAACACAAATGTTTAGGTGATGTAGTAAAGCTAATGGGTATATTTTTTTTTACAATGAATGAAATTTCTGTGTTTGGTATAAAATCTGGAATAAACCTGCAACTAGAATTCAATGGGGAAAAAACAATAGAAGAAATAAAGCAAACATGTCTTTTCTGGAGAACACAAATATCATTCAGAAAAAAAGGCTTATTTGATAAATTCAGTACTGATGGGAAAACAACATAGTTAGCAAGTGTATTTATGTTGCCAGTAGAATTTGAAAAGGAATTACTGCGGATAATGTTTTTCATTTATATGGGGTTCTACATTAAACCCAGTAAAAAGAGGAGTTTTGTATGCAAATAAAGGTTTATGATTAACTCACCCAGTGGTGTATGCTGCTTCCTTAAATTTTTACAAAGTGTTAAAGTGGATAAATGAAAAATATGACAGATTGATAGTAAAACCGAATAAATATATGCATGATAAATTTTGGGGTAGGATAAAACACAATAAGAGAGAAAAAGTGTGTATAAATGAAAAAAATAAAATGTTGCCAAGAAAAAAATGTTTTTTGTGGAAAATAAAAAACTGATGATATAGAAAAAGATAGAAAAGTATGTACAAGAATGTAATGATAAAACATTACTGCATAAAACCATGAGAAAATCTAACATATGAAAAAATTAAAGCTATAAAAATAAGAAGCAAATGGTGTAATCAAAGTAGAATGTTAAGATTTTTTTGTTGAGACTGCGAATAGATAAATTGCCAGTAAAAGGAAGTATGCAGAGTATGTTCATATTGTCAAGAAGAAACTACAACATGTGTTTTTGAAATGTAAAAGACTAAGTTATGGGGAGAACTATGTTAAAAAAAGACTTTGAAGATATAAAAGAAGTGGATAAAATAAACATGGGTATGATAAAATATGATTTTATAAGAACAGAAGTAAAGAATTTGTTAAAAGAATGGATATAAATTTATTTTATGTCATATGGAATGAAAGAACAAGTGAAATTATGTTTGATGATAAATGGATTTTAGCAACAGCATTACGTAAAATCAGATGGTGGTTATGGAAAAAGGAGTGGGGGGGTCTAACGAGGATGAAAGTTTAGTATGATTGCAAAGGAAATTGTGAATATGTGCTTGTACATATACAAATATTTGTAAATGTCAATATTTTGTAAATGAGAATTATTTTTGTATATAAATGAAAGGACCCCTACTCTTTTCAATAGGTGCCATGAGATCTTTTACATCCACCTGAGCTATGACCATCTCGGGCAGATGGAGCTTCAATTTAACATCTCATCTGAAGGACGGCACACTCCGCAGTGCAGCACCTCACTTATGCTGCACTGCTCCGTCAGCAACCAATTTACCTGGTGTGGAATAGAACCCACAGCATTCTGCACAAAGATGAATGTGCTACCAGCTGCACCATATACTGACAGTATTATGTATATATAAGTCACTACATAAACAATCGACATGACTACAGTAAACAACTGTAACAAAAACAATGGCATAGTTGCAGAGTTACAGATGGCGAAGTCTGTGGTCAAATACTGAAATCCCACTGTGGGACAGAAATACTGAAATAGCCTGCAGTATACATACAAAGAATGCACACACAATGTAAATCAGTACAGACTACCAAACGCATATAATTTGTAATTTTAATACTAATCACCTTAGGAGAAAGCATCTGTTGCTATATCTGTACATCTGCTCTCAGTTTTTGTATATATTTGCATACGGATTAAATTTCATTCAAAGCATACACAGTGCTATTTCCAGCCCGTCATGTCTTTTAGGATTTTTTTCCCCATTGGCTTCATTAATCCTGAAGAAAGCCTGTAGCTGCCAAGTTTCCTTTACTAGGCAGTCACCAATCGTACGTTTAATATTCTTGTTTCATGGCCCAGTGAGTGTGATTCTGCTTCACCAATGATTCAGGACCAAACCAAATGTAAAGCGCTGGACTTCTATGAAAGGAAATTAATATGAAGAAAAAAGCACCCAGAGATCACAGGAATAGCAAATGCAAGGAATAATCTGGCAGCCAATGGCACATGTTTGCTGCCTGAGGAGAACTGTCACCTCCACAGAAAACCACTGGGGGGGGACAGGGCAATACATCTCATTACATAACAGTGCATCTCTGCCCAAGGCACTGCTTCATTACTGTAAACAGTGCCACATGCAAGTACCGAGAGAAACAGTAATGACTCAATCACTGCAACACTTAACTATACAGGGCCACCACTACTGGGGACCCCCCCCCCCCAAATTTACAGCTATCCACATACCGACACAATCCACAGCATCTGAAGTGCATCCCACAACCTACAGTTGACGAAAGCCATTTCCCAACAGCATCTGGCAATAATTGGCTGTAAAAGGTACATTTCACCTGCACCAACACCAATGCACACAAGTGTCTCGGTCATCAAAGTGATTCACACGCTACATGCGTCTACCCTCATACCCCAGACAATAATCTAACTGTTATTGCAGACTTCCAACAGACACTGGCAGCCAAGTTCTGACAATCACTGAGTCTCCATGATGCAATATCCCCAGTCTGCACAAAATTCTATACAGGAAAACAACCACGTACTACACTGCAAAACATCATGACTCCGAAATAACTATCCAACTGCAAAGTTCCTTTTCTTCCACTATCAAAATACAGTAATGATATGCTTTAATTTTGTTGTTACAAAACTTGATGTGATGAAGTTTGCAGTGGAACGTTGCAGTTGGGTAGTTACTTCGGGGTTGTGTGATTTTGCAAACAACTACTTATGCTCACCAGGCCACAAAACACGTGGTGCAAAAATAAAGTCACAGCTGCTGCATACCCCACCACTAAGTTTTACCATGAGCCAACACCATGTATAATAAACTCATTCCACCACCAAAAATTATTGCCCATCAGTCAAGAACTAAAAACATCATCTGGAGAGTCAATAACAGCACCCAACTTACACTCGTCCACAAACCTGGTCAGCCACAGGACGTCTTTGCCTCGACCTCTGAGAAGTAGATGCCAAACAGTAGGGGTCCCAGGACAGATCCCTGGGGAACTCCACTAGTGACAGGTCTGCTATCGGAGGTGGAGGCTACTACTTTGACGGTCCTGTCAGTACGCCAGTTGGCCACCCAGCTGATGAGATAGGGATTTATGCCAAGTTATGTTAGCTTTTCGATGATGCCCAAATGGGGGACTGTGTCAAAGGCCTTGGCAAAGTCAACGCAAGCTGTATGCAGTGATCTTCCCTCATCCAGGGCCTTGGTGACAGTCTCAAAGAAGACAACCAGGTTCAACAGGCAAGATTTGCCCTTGATGAATCTGATCTGGGTGGGGTTAAGTGCTTGGAGATTGCCTAGGTCCTTGTTTATGAGACCCATAAATAATAATACGCTCCATGACTTTACAGATCAGACTTGTCAAGCTAATGTGGAGATAGTGGCACCACCTTTGTGTAAGGGGATGACAATGGCAGTTCTCCACTTTGCTGGAATGAAGCCTGTACTTATGCTATGGTTGAAGCCAGTTCTTGCTGGAGATGGTGCAGAATACAGCCTGGGATACTATCACGTCCCATGGAAGCTGTGTTCTTTGTCTTGGATAGGGCCTTGATCTACGGAGATGTGAGGTGCGGGACAACTATCAAGGATGTCAAAATGGCCTTTGGGGGAGCAGGGGGTTGAAGTTTGCTCTGAACCTATCTGCTAGCAGGTAGGTTAAGTCAACAGGATGGGTGTACGTGATGCTGTTAAGTACTAATTCGGAACAAACCTGGGTTTTGGCATGCAGGTTCCTGATGTAACTGAAGAAGGCTCTGTGGTTTCCCTTTGTTTCTGAGGCTAGTTTTGATTCATAATTGGCTTTGGAGGCTTTCACTCGTGATCTAATTGACACACACACACACACACAGAGCCACTTATCCTTACAGCTTGATGTTAAGATGGAAAAAGGGTAAATGACGGAGGAGGAAGGATATAACGCCCAAATCAAACAGAGTCATAAGAATTTCAACGTAACCAAGTGTGATACTCATTTACTCCTTGCCGGTACCCACCCTTAGGCCATACCCCCCCTTTCACTAGGAACGTTAGGCTACTCATGCCTAGGGTGAGTTTGTGAGTGCTCATCCAATTATCTATGCCCCATGTATCACAATCCTTAATCTGCAGGGGCACCGTGTTCCAGAGGTGGAAGAGACACTGCGTGATGAATTTGTCTACCCCTCATGTTTTACTTATCTGCTGATACAGATTTAGGTCCCTGGCTCTGGTATTTGTGGAATTATTAGATTTGTTGAGATAACAACTCCCAGTTTGCAGTTAGTTAGCCAGATGTCATGGCTTCCATTCTAAAGATTAGAGAAGTAAGCTGAAAAGGAGAGATCCCAACACAGAGTCCAGAGAGATACCACTAGTTACTTTCTGAAGCGACACTGTGGGGCTCTTTTAGCCAATTTGTTTATAGATCTCGCCACAAAGGGATAATTTTTTAAGGTATTAATCTTATTTACAATACCATCATAGGGTCAGGTATCAAACTCATTGGCCACATCAAGGCAGAATGTGTGAACAGTATGACCACTGCTGACAGCCTGTTTAACATTCTTGATGAAGTTAACCAAATTCATTACGCAGAATATTCCTTTGGCAAAACCAAACTGCTGCAGGCCAAGTTTAATTTTATTTTTGAAATCATAATTTATAAAAGTTAATTTATAATACGTGTCACGGTTTTGCGGATTAGACTTGTCAGACTTACCAGCCTGACAGATCTATAAAACCAAAGGGTCATGACAGGGCCTTCCTTGCGGACTGGCATCACCATTCCAGTGTGCCATACTTCTGGAGCAAAACCTGTAGCCAAACTTTGTTAACCAGTTTGAGGAGTGGCGTTTAAACAACCAGGTATACCGTCATACGGCAGAAGTGTTTTTGTTCTTAGAAAGCAGTACATATTCATTTGTGATATCAAGGAGTAAGGAATCCACTGATGTGTGGCCTTAAGGTCTCCATGGTAGAATTAGCAGTGATTTTTTTGCTAATATGTTAGGAGAGTTTAATGGGTCCAAACAAGTTTTACCATTTTGAATAATTTCCAAGCAATGCTGGGTGTTATTCCTTAGTTTCCTAATGCAGCAAAAGGATTTATAATTGCCCTTAGCTTCAGCTGCTAACCTACATTCACTGCTTTAGTAGACCTATTATTTTCAAGTTTTTATTAGTATTTATGATATTTTATTTTTTTTTACATCTACTGTATAATTTGAGGAGGTTTTTTTTTTTTTTTTTTTTTATTTTAACATTTATTTGTGTTGTACCGAGGAGTTTTTTTTTTTTTACATTTTCCATCAGATTTTGTTCTGGCTGGAACAGATTTACATAAATTAGCAAAGATCTCCTTCATGAAGCCACTTGCTTTGTGGTCGTCCCAGCTGATGCGGTCAATGAGTGAATTTTGAAGCCTTGTCAAAGAATTTGAAATGGTCTGAACTCATTGAATGTAGGGATATTACATGAAGGCTCTTTGGCAATTTTAAAGGGGAATAAATCACTGGTTTATGTATTGGCTTTATCATGGAAGGAGATGCCACAAGAATCGTGTACAAAGAGGCTATACCTGTAAAGACCAGCTCGAGAATATACGTCCTGTAGTGGGTTTCTTACCTCACAAGGGAGTTTCGTGTTTATTAAATCTAAGAATTTGTGAGTATACCTCACATTGGAGGTATAGGTGCTCCAGTTTATTGCAGGGGTAGTTAATTCTCTTGATGTAATGGGGTTCTTGTTTGCAGGGATTTCATACAGTACATTTAGGAATCTTACAGGATTATCAGAGAACAGACAGGGTTCCTATAAACTGAGAATACGTCTTGCTTATGGTGACATGGAGTTTTATGACCTGCATGGAAGTGATGTGGTCCTTAACAAGTATGGAGATGCCACCTCCACCAAGACATGGTTGGCACAATATATATACATATGGAGTGTTTTCTTTATATAAAACCTATGACCCAGTAATGAGGTAAATATAGAAGTGCACCAAATGTGAAACGGACTCACAGTGGGGCAACAGTGTTGCCGAAAATCTGGCATTGGACAGAACCACCTTACTGTGGACTAGTTTGGGGTTTAACAAAATTTGTTACACTGCTATGTCGATAAATAAAATTCCAATTCTTGCAAGTTAGGGTGGCCTAATGGTTAAGGTGTTTGCCTTACAAACACAAGGTACAGGGTTTGAATCTCACAGGGGATAACTGGCTAGGCTTAAAATGGCTCACAAGGGTAGTTAGCCTTGTACTAACCTATGAACGTGACCAACAACACACAGAGTAAGGAATTTAAGCACAGTGATAATTCTTGGCAGCAGTCTTGTGATTTAAATCGGTCAAGTTCCATCGCTATGTTTACTGCACCAAACAATAACACCATATAACAGGAGACTGACCTTCTTGGGGAGGGCTACTGACCTGGACACCCAGACTTGTCACACCTCTGACCCAGCTCTTCAACCAATAATATATCATCAATAATATATCATCAATGTGAAGACTTTTCCAGAAGACTACACTACAAATCTCCAGTGAACTGCGTATAACTCACATCACAATACCAGGGACTAGACCTCTCAAACGATTGGGGACAAATATCAACTGAATCAGGGGCAAGTCATGACAACATCAGGGACACATTTAAAATATTAGTGCTATTAACTTGGCACATTGACAGACTCGGAGCATATGAATTAATACACATTTTCTGAGGTAAATGAAGTTTATAACTCTTAATTGTTGTCATTGTTCATTACGTGTAATTCACCACCTTTCCTGCAAAAGTCACTAGTTTTAGGAGGGATTAAGTGGGACAGAGTTAGAATTTGAGTCAAAATCTGGGACGTCCCTGGAAATCAGGGACAGTTGAGAGGCATGCCAGGGACTGCAGTGTGCAAACTGCTTCTTAAAGCAAACAGCATCGGCCAAGACAGTATGTTATGGACCATTATTCAGAACTGCAACAATTCTGCTAATCGCCATGCACAGAATTCCAAACTGAAACCTGAAAAGCCCACACAAAACAAACAGATCAAACAGCTCTATACTCATGGTATCCATTTAAAGTCATGCTAGTATAAAACATTTATTATTTTTATTTATTTATTTGACATTTGTTGACCGGGATAGTACGACTGAGCTTGCACCCTTTTTCAGCAGAGGCTCGGGGAGAAAAGCTCCACAGTACAAAGTATACAATTAAAAATTCACAGTACAAATTAAGAAAGTAATAAATTCACAGGAGCAAAATATGATAAAAACTTTTATATACAATAAGGTAAAAACAGATTACCACTGCAATACAAGTAAGGGAATTCAGCAAATGAGGCATTTCAAATAAGTAGTCAGTACTGAGGAGGTGGGTAAGAACAAAGTGGCAAAAATGCAGAAGAACTGTTTATATTGGTCTAGCATGATAGTTACAGCAGTTTGGCAAGTTACAGTGTGAGGGGAAATAAGACTGAGGGTAGAAGAAAGGAAGTTGGTGTCAGATTACTGGGGGTGAGAATTTGGAGGGGTAGAGAGAGCAGTAGTTGATTGCTGTTGTAATATACAGGAAGTTAGGAAAGATAGCTAAACTGTGGGAGAGGAAGACGTACTAAGGAAACTGAGTCAGGAGAAGAATAAAGCAGGAAAGAGAGAAGGGAAGATTTCAAATGGGACGACTGCAGCGACATCTCCAGGCGGTGTTTAGGTAACTTCTGAGAGTTGTCTTGAATTCATGAGCATGGGTAATATTTCTGAGGGCCACGGGAAGCTTATTCCAGGACAGAGCAGGAAGGAAGTTGTACAGGTTTTGTCCAAATGATTTTTTAGGTTTATGGAGCTGTAAGAGAAACTAGTCTGAGCTTTTGAGGGAGCGAGGTGGGTTTATAGAGGGAGACAAGACAGGAAATACTAGGGCAGGAGAAGGGCTTGTTTAGGATGGTGCGGATGATGAGAAGTTGAGTAAATAAGAGTTGGTTAGGAAACTTTAAACAGCGGAGTGTTTGGATAGCAAGACAATGGTGCGACTTCAGTGGTAGGTTAGCTGCAAATCTGGCAAATTTGTTGTATGTGGTTTCAAGTTTGGATTGTAGACAGGACTATAAATTAGTACGGACTTGAGAGCTGTAGAGGAGGTTAGGAAGAAGAGAAGCCTGGGTAAGTGAGATTTTGGAGTTGGGGGTACGGAGCTTTTTGTTTCTATAAAGCAGGCTGAGCTTTTGGTGGATTTTCTTTATACAGTGACAGTGATGTACACAGAGGTCAAATTTAAGCCGGTCGTCAATAATTACTCCCAAGGAGCTCTGTGTGTGGTTCAGATGCGATAGTAGTGCTGTAGGGGAGGAGATGGTGACAGAGGATTTGGGATGGTAAAGAGATTTAGGTAGGAATATGAGAAAAGAAGATTTAGGATGGCAGAGAGATTTAGGTAGGAATAGGAGGAGTTTTGCCTTTTTAGGGTTTAGAATGAGTTGGTTGCTAGTAAGCCAAGTTCCAGCAAGGTTTGAGTTAGGGTGAGCAGGTCAAAGGGGTTTGTCAGCAATGGTGATGACAGTAAAGTCATCCGCGTACTGTAGGAGGGATGACTGAGGACAGGATTAAATAACTGTGAGGGTGAACTGCACAGCTCTGCAGCGTGAATATAAACAATACACAAAGAGTCATAAATATCTGGACAAACATTTACCTCTAACCAAATAATATGTATATTAACTATATGAAATTTTCTCCCACATGTACTGTCTCATGTGGAGGGCTGATTTCCCAAAGCAAGCACAACCATAGTAGTCCAATCCAGAGGTCACACAACCTTGTAGAAAGGAATACCTTATTTACTGGAAATCAGAACCTTCCTTTCCCTAAAGGTGTGCAGATCTGGAATTAGAGTACAGATCAACAATGAAACCGTAGCAGAGTCCCACTATTGGAGTTACAGGATGTCTTTCAATCTCCTCTGTAAAAATGTTGCTCTGAATGTTAAATACTTAACCAGATTAAACTTAATATATAGCGTCATCTAATTAGACATCTTGCCTGTGTGGTTCCATTAAATGGTTTACTGCTTTTAATATGCAAGGCTACTACAGACAACTGTTTCATTACACATTTTTATTAACGGTAGCTAATTACAACACGGTTACTTAGGCATTTCAGCTTTGGGTTTTGGGAATCTGTCATAAAAGTATTTTTTTTTTCATTTGCTAGCAATGTTATTTAGCGTTTTCTGTCTGAGATTATAACTCACAATTATAATGCAACATGTACCATCAATGACTGCCAATGCCCTGGCCTTGATGCAATATAGCACCACCTCCTGTTACGGTGTACTGTTCTGATGCATTGTAGGGGCTATTTCTCATAGCTGCACAGACCTAGAGTAGATTCTACAATAAATTTTATTTTACATTTGTTGACCGGGCTAGTCCATCCACACCCTTAAAAAAATGTTCTTTCATTATTTTTGCTCATTCCAGCAATGAGATGTGGCATCAAAAGGAAAACACCTACAATGAAAAGGTGGTCCTACCCCCAAAAAAATGCACCGAAAAGTGCATAAGTAATACTAAGAGATCCAACAGATTGGCACCCCCCAACATCAGATGAAAAAGGGCTCACCTACTGAACTATACGACTCCCTCATTAACTATTCTCAAAATTTCCAAATAATCTCCGACTTCAACAGTGTACTGCCTATGTCACAAACAGCTGCCTACAAACCCTAGTTACTTCCAGGGAAAAAACACACATTCCACTCCTTCTTTAGCGAACCATGTTAAAGAAATACAAAAAAAAAAAACAGTTTTAATGCAACAGTTCCTCACTGCCATTTTAAGAACCAATACATATTCAATCTTCTTGGAACACCAGGTCACTGTTGGCAGTGAATGTGACCTCCCAACCTGTCTTCTACCTCACCAACTTGGTATGCAGTCTAGTAACACTCAAGCTACAACATGAGACGGGCATCAGGTGGAACTTTCAGTGCTACACCCTGTCACTCTTTTCTTGATGTTGCATTCACATTTGTTTGGTGTCATCCTACAGGCACAAGCACCAAATTACCCACTATGACTCAACTCTGTAGGAAGCTATGGTGGTAATCAGACAAACAAACCTGCAACGAGGGTTCGAAAAGCCTCACAGTTAGCCCACTAACAAAACAAGTGGCTATAGGTCTTCTCTCCTTCCTTTGTTACCTGACCATGTGTCCTGAGGAAAGAGACCAGGAGGCAGCAGGCATACAGTTTCATCTCCATATGCAACACAACAGCTCTGGATTAGTCTCTTCCCCATATATGCATGCGTATCCCCCCACACACACAAACAAAGGAGTGACACAATGCAGCAATGTATATCACAACACCCGTAGTACTAGGGTATAATTAAAACTCCAGGCAGAATGCTTAGTGAATGAATTCTGGACAAAGCCAAAAATAAAAGGGGGGGGGGGAGACAAAAGGCCCAGAAGCAGGGGCAGATTTTTTTTTTAATCTTGTTCATTTAAACTTAGAAAATGACTACAAAAACAGGTTTACCATGAGCATGCATTTTCTGAAGGATATGACGTCTGAAACTCAAATGCCTCATTATTTAGTGACTTCAACCCTCAAATGACTTGCCAGAAACAACAACAACAAAATTATGAAGAACAGGCCAGATGCACAAAAAGAAATCTGGACATTCTGCAGAATTTTGGACAGTTGACAGGTATGATTATACAAGCACAGCTTGGCAAAGGATACAGCAGTAGAAAGGCAGAAAAATATGAACCTGCAGAAGCCTATAATTTTATTGGGAAAAATAATTTTTCTAACAATCAAATCACAGTACACTTACTAAGCTGGGTAAAATTAATAACCAACTAGCTATCTAGAATGAACCCAAAGTTCACAAAAGAACGGTTAGAAATGACTATAAATATCTTCGACATCAAGTCACTGACAGTACTACTTAAGGGGGCCAAAAGACGCAGCAAAAACTCTTAATAAGCTTAAACTGATGCACATTAAAGCCTTTTAATCCCAAGAAATCTTAGACAGCAGTGTATCTATTATTACTAGATAACAGATGCAGAGAGTAGATAAGACCTAGTTATATTACCCAGTGGAAAAGTATACCCTTCCTCACTGCACTGCTCTAACATGAACAGACAGTCACACACAGATATATGACTGAGCCATGCTAATGTAAAAGCTAGTTAAATACCTTATTGAAAAAAAAAAAATAGGACAGGTGGGCTCACATCAGGTGGAGATGGGGTACTGCTCCGGTCTTACAGTAATTTAGTATTGCCTGGATGAATAACTTTTTATTTTAAAACTTGTACAACCTTTTCATACGTATAAAAATTCAGTAGTAAGTCAAAGACACCAACAAAGACAACAAAATAAAAGCCCACCTGTATCCTTAAGATGATACAAAATAATTTCAAGTGAGGTGATGGATCTAGCACCGAGAAAAAATAAATAGAACAACCAAAGTGTAGAAAAGCACATACAAAGTGTATATATATATAAACATAGCAATATATATTATACATTAGTACACACACACACACACACACACACACACACGTCTGTATAAGCACATATGCATACATAAACCCGGTCACTTTTTTGTACAA
Organism: Protopterus annectens; assembly: GCF_019279795.1. NCBI lineage: Eukaryota > Metazoa > Chordata > Ceratodontiformes > Protopteridae > Protopterus > Protopterus annectens. The sequence goes on along the minus strand of NC_056735.1, from coordinate 1,372,615,293 downwards.
TTTCATGCCTAGGAAGTTAAACATCTCAAAATGTAATCATGTACATTCCCTGTAAGAAATGTACCTGCAAACATAAACCACTCAAGGACTATGAAGAGATTATGAAAAGAAACTCTTGTCATATGACAAACATGACTAACAAATAACACATAACAGACAGCAATTACATGCAATAACCACACCAAACTGCACACTTTGTAAAGCTTACCAGATTGGCCTGCACATAGTAACATGGGTTACAAGAAAAGGAATGTATCCTGTAGCAATGATCCTGTGTGTTGGGAAACATTGCTAGTAGCTACTCTTTTTGAAGACAGCATGCCTCCCACACTAACAAACTGATCTCTATCAGTTAGCCAGTTTGCTATCCAACAGGTAATATAGTGGTTTACATTTAGTTTGATTAGCTCAGTGATAATTCCAGAATGTGGGATGGCATCAAAGACCTCAGTCAGGTTCAGATGCACAGTGAGCCAGTGTGCTCGAGTCTAATGAATCAGTGACTTGTTCAAGGGAGCCCACCAGGTTCAGGAGGCAGGATCTACCTAGAACAATTGCAGACTGGCTTGGGTCCAGGTCTTCTGCACTGCTTATTTCCTGGTTAATAACTTCCATAATGATGTGTTCCGTTGCTTTGTAGATAACACTAGTGAGGGTTATACGTCTCTATTTTCCTGGAGCAATAGCTGAGCCCCCCTGTACAACAGGATAACTACCACAGTTCTTCACTCCGCTGGCACGAATACTGCAGAGAGATTAAGGTTGAATAGGCTTATTAGCAAGACTACTAGGCAGTGCTTACTGTTGACAAGAAGGTGATTTGGCACATTATCAGATGCATGGAGTTAGTGTTTTTGGCCTTGAAGAGAGTATTCAGGACCTCCACAGAGGTGATGGCGGGAGTGTTGTGGCTATACTAATAAGTTGGGAAACGTTAGGAGGAAGACTGGAGAGTAAATTTACACAGCTGAATATGTCTGCTAATATGATGACCATTTCCTCAGGAGACAAGCAAGTGTTGTTTTATGTAAGCTCTGAGCATTGTCTTTAAGGTTTTAGACACAGCTGAAGAAGGCTGTATGGTTTTCCTTAGCAGAAGTGGCAATTCTTAAGTCATTCATACTTTTGTTTCTAAGTTCTTTGTTGCTCTTTCTGAGTTTCTCCAGATGATGGGGTATTAAGTTTTACAGGCTACGAGGTTCCTTCTAGAATTGTACAGTTTGTTTATACTAGGGTTCATTCACAGAGATTTATTACTGAATTAGTATTGTATTTATGTCTTACGGAGACAGATACCTTGGATGCATGCTTGATGTAGGACTAGAAATGCTCTAGTAATGCAGTAGCATGCAAGATGGCATCAATGTGAGGAGGGGGCTTAAATTTCATCATGTCATCAGTTAGCTAGATTAGGTTTGCCTTAGAACAGACTAAGGACAAAAGGGTTTTGTGCAGTTAGGCTTTACTTTTATAGTAACGGATACTGAGCGGTTGTCAGATTTGACCACTGATGTGGGAACTGTAGGTGTTGAGCACAGGACAGGTATATGGATGAGAACCAGGTCCAGTATTTTTGAACCCTTTACTGGAACTGAACCAGCTGGCCTGAAGAGGTAGCATTAATGAAGATTAAGAATTGTTGTGTTGTGTACTGTATTTATTTGAGGTGGTGCAGGTTTCCCAGTTAATGGAGGGACAGCTGAAGTTTCCTAAGAGAATAGTGTTAGGGTCAATAGGAAGGGATGTCGGTTTGTTTAGATATACCTCATGGGCTGCAGGTAATATGGAAGGGGTAGGGTAACTGGTGATGATACGGCAGAGTACATTTACCACAAAAACGATATGAAGGAGTTCTAAGTGGTTGTCCTGGCTCACAAGTCTGGCGGTGAGAAGAGTGCTTAGGATGCATTAACTCCCCTCCAGTAACAGTGCCGTCTTCCATGGAAATGAAACTCTGCACTGTGTGTGTGTGTGTGTGTGTGTGTGTGTGGGGGTGATATCACTGTTCTGAAGGCATGCTTCAGCAACTACACAAACACCTACATTTTTAAGAGTAAGGAACACATGTAGCAGTACAATTTATTACTTGGGCTTCTACACAAGCATTAATACATATACACTAGTGGGTGTCTGTATGTATGTGGGTATTTCCCTAAAGAAACCTATGTATACATTTTATATACAATTTATGCTTATGAACATATATATTTATACATACTTGTGAAGACAGAAGAAAGCATATGGAATCTACAACAGAATGTGGACAGAAACTATACTTCCGAGCCGAGATTCTTCGGATAACAAGTGAACTCAGTACACGTGGCCACATGATAATATAATATATTACACACAGACTTAATGCATACACTCTTCACATCTATTTTCAGAGAAGAGACACAATATAAAGAAATAAATGGAGAAATGAACGCACAGTGCCAGCCATCTCTGAGTATTAAAGGCAATACTCAAACAATACACCTTTGAACTTTCCTAGGATTCTGCAAAGACACCTGTGGAGTCATTATGCTGATGTCACTGGACAGCAGGGGTGCTGTAAAGAGCTACAAGGTCTATATCACTCTGCCTATGCCTAGGGGAAATGTAACATGTGGCAAATTTCCTGAACACCAGTGACCTGTCTGATGAACAGCACTGTTTGCCACAGCAAATGTCTCATCCGTACAGAACTGATGTAATTACAAAACAAAATCAGAATGCACACAGCGGGGGATACAAGGCTATAGCAGACTGGTGGCCAATTCCTAAGTAAGTACACCTCACAGAAAGTCAGGAGATGTGTGTGACAGTTCTACACACAGCTAGTACCCCACTGTTGGGGTACAGTTCTTAGGTCGGTTTGTGGCAGAAGTATAAGCTAATGATAGCAATACTATAGGTTACCTATGGCCAGGTGAGACAACAGCAAACCCATCATACCCAAAAGCCTAAAACCAAATTTACTACATGGAGGAACCGGATCTCTCCAGAATGCTGCTGTGATCTAGACTTAATATAATAATTCCTTTGGAATTCCGAGACCAAGCCCGAAGCCCAAGCCCGCAACGGACATGCATAAAGGTACTTCATAAACACCTGTCAACTTTGGCAAAGTGCCACGTTGAGGAAGAAGAGAGATGGCACTCGAGTTAGTATTCAATAAATGGCATTACAACTTTTGACGACAACATGAAAACTGCCACAGTAGTCCGTGACAGGGAAATAAAAAAAATCACTCTTCAGTGAGACCCCGGAAAGTTAGGAGAGAAAGCAAAGAAGTTTTTAAAGATGTACACCTCTCTTTCAGTTTAAAGGGATTCTTAAGACAAAGCACACATCACAATGATTGGCTCTAAAGACGATCTCTTTTGTCTCAACACACAGGGAGTTGTTAGAACCATGACTGGAATGCTATGCTCCTGGGTTTTTCCACAGATAAACTATCTACACTGAGCACAGACAGAGAATCCCACCAATTTAACACGCAAAAAGAAACACTGGCAGAATTAATAATAAATAAAGTGATATTGTACTCTGTAGGAAGAAAAGTGTTGTAGTGTAAACACAGGCTTAACGACATCATGGCAAAAGTGGGTGGAAGAGAATTCAAGAGGAAACAAAAGTAAGACGTAAGAGCTGAAAAGTGCAACGTCTTTGGATAATGGGAGGACAGACTTCATTTCTTGTGAACATCTAATGGAAGAAAACTCAAAAAAACCTGAACTTTATCTAAAAAATAAGTTAAGTCCAAGGAATGCAACATGGTACACCATCTCAAGTCAGTAAAAGCAAATGCACTGTTAGATTTACAGTAATCCTAACTGCAGTACGCAGGGGGAGGGGGGCATCTGTACAACTTTCAGTACAAAATCAAGGGCATACAGCTAAGAATAAGCAAACATTTATGTACGATTATGCACTGAGAAAACACTTCTCACAATGCTAGCAAGCAGTACAAAAATCCTGCTTAAAACTCACTGACTGAAAAAAATAAAGAAGGCAGAA